>NW_027466540.1:380000-467500 GCF_050575085.1 Anarhichas minor | reverse complement strand
ACACCAATTCCAGTCTGCGTCTGCCTCGTCTTTGTCTTGGTGAGTCGCAGACACAGACGCTCGTGAGCCGCTGTTGATGCGATGATTATAGATTATTGATCTGCTCACGTTGTCGCTAATTCTAATCATCAGATCAGTGTTCTTTGTTCAGGGTCCCGTGACGGTTCACCACACCTGAACAAGAAGAAAAACGCTGAAGAAATTATGAATTAAATGAGATTTTAGGCTTGAAAATGATCCCGTTTTGTAACATAAAGAGAAATGAAACAACATATCGGCTACGAGCGGTTCAATTAGAGAAACAGCCTTTAAATACGCACAAGAACTGGTGATTAAGGGTTATTACGGATGCTTTCAGGCATAATAATTAATATCAAGATGTAAACGAGTATTTGTATTATAGACATTTTCAATAAAATGACGGCACGAGTGCCTTTTTTACAGGCATGAAAGAAAGAAGGGAGGAAATTAAAAAAGGGATAAAAAGAGGAATAAAATAAATAGAAATAAAAGCAAAGACGAGGAGGTTTGTGTCGCAGTACAAACATGTCCGTTTCCTTTTTATTCGTTCGTTCATTCAACAGGCGAGAGGAGAGTATAGAGGAAGAGGAGGGTGGAGGTAATGAAAGAGGGCACGAGCAAGGAGGTGGAAAGATGAGAAGGGGAAGATGGAAAAGAGGATGAGGAGGGAGTGAAGGAGAGAGAGAGAGGGAGGAAGATGTGAGGAAGAAAGAGGGAAGATGACAAGTTAAGATTGGAAAATGGTCAAAAAGGAGAAAAAGATGGGCAGTAAAAGACGAAGGAGGTGGAAGAGGAGCTAATGGAGGGAGGGAGGAGGGAGAGAAAAATAGATGGCAAGAATAGAAGTGGAGGAGAAAGAGGAAGGTAGGATGAGGAAATAGAGGAGGAGAGGTAGAGGAAGATAAATACAGGGGAAGAAAGAGAGGAAGAGGAGGAAAAGGTGACAGGAATGAAAAAGGAAAGAGGAGATAGGGAGGAGAAAAAAAGAAAAAGGTGGAAATGGAGGAGAAAGAGGAAAGAGGAGGAAGTGAAGGGAGCAAAGGGAGGGTGAGGTAGAGAGGAACACTGGAGGAAACAGAGAGGAAGGAGAAGAGAAGATAAGGAAAGGGAGTGAGGAAGTGGACGGTAAAGTAAGAAGATAAAAAGAGGGTGACAAAGAAAGAAAAGAAAGGAAGGGAGGAAAGATAACAAAAGGGGGAGGAGGACCTGAAAGATAAGAGAGAGGAGAAAGAACAAGAGAAACAAAAGAAGAAGTGATAGGCAGAGGAGAAGGAGAGAAAAAGGAAAGAGGAGATATTGGAGGAGAACGAGGAAGGTAGGAGGGTAAATAGGGGAGGAAAAGGGGGGAGGAGGAGAGTAAAACCAAAGAAGAGAATAAAGAGGAAGAAATGAGAAAGAGAAAGAAGCGAGCAGGAGTGAAGGAAGCAAAAGGAGGGTGAGGTAGAGAGGAAGGAGAAGAGGGCGAAGATAAGAGAAGGAGGGAAGATAAGGAAAGGGAGTGAGGACGAGTAAAAGGAAGAACGAGTGGAAGGTAAAGTAAGAAGATAAAAAGAGGGTGACAAAGAAAGAAAAGGAAGGAAGGAAAGGGGGAGGAGGACCTGAAAGATGAGAGGGAGGAGGAAGAACAAGAGAAAGAGAAGGAGAGATAGGTAGAGGAGATATTTCTCCCCCTTCCTCTCCTCCTCTCCTCCCTCTTCGCTGCCTTCTCATTTTGCTCCTCTCTCCACTAACTTTCTCCTCTTCCTCATCTTCTTCTTTCCATCGCGTTTCTCTCCTGCTTTTGTCTAATAATCTCCTCCCTCCCCCCCTCCCTCCTCTTTGATTCCCTTTTTTCAAAAGCCTCCCAAACTCCTGCGTCCTCCCCGCGGTGTCTGTTTGTTTGTACATCAATAATTTCTGGTGACAAACGGCGGCCTTTTCATCGCTCACATGCCAACCTGAAGCCTGACACGCTCACTTTCTTCTGCCTTTATATTTGTGTGGAGTGAAGCGGTGGCTTCGACAGGTAGATGTCAAGTTTCTTTTTCTGCTGTCTGTTGAGATAAATACTCCCCCCCCCCCACACATACACACACACACACACACACACACGCACACACACACACACACACACACACACACACACACACACACACACACACACACACACACACACACACACACCGAAACATCACACAGAGACGGGTAAAATAAATTTATAAAATCTGGACTGCTCCGAAAAAGAAAAAAAAAAACGGATCAATGAATAACTGTAATGAAATAAAATGTTTACAACAAACCTTCAGAAAGAAACAAACATCATCAATAAAGTGTGTGTGTGTGTGTGTCTGCAGACATTATTTTCTATATATTATTCATTAAAATGAAGACATCATCAAATGAAACTAAATGGACGCAGCAGAACCAGAGATAGACTTTTATTCCACACGTTCTTCTTCTTTGTTAAAACCAGGCGGCAACCTCCGGTTCAGCCCAGTGAAGCCGCTGCTTCATGTCTTAAAGCTGCATTCTCTCTAGTGTCCAGCAGGGGGCGACTCCTCTGGTTGTATAGAAGTCTATGAGAAAATGACTCTACTTCTCTCTTGATTTATTACCTCAGTAAACATTGTAAACATGAGTTTATGGTCTCAATCTCTAGTTTCAAGTCTTCTTCAATACAGCATGATGTTCATTTAGTACATTATGGTCCATTTAGAGTCACACAGACCATAAAGCAGGGGATGCTTTAGGGCGGGGCTACACGGTGATTGACAGGTCTCTACCAGAGACGTATACGGCGTCTCTACGTCACTCCTCCTCAGTCCACATATGGACACTTCCTGTTCACTGGTTGCAAAACAAATTGCATAATCGGCGAACTCCAGGCCACAAACCACTGAGTGACGATACGTCCACTTGTTATATGCAGTCTGTGGTCAAAACCTAGCGCCTACATAACCCACAATGCCACTCAACCACAGTTTTTCCACTAGTGGCACAGCTCCCGATGCAAAAGTACGGTGACCCTGAAAGCTCAACATCCTCCAACTCAAGAAAACGACTTCACCAGAAAAATAATAAAAACCAATCAATCACAAATTGGCACAGAAAAGGACGAAATGTGACTTTTTGAACTGAATATCTCAGAACAGCTCAGAACATGTCTGTTGTTGAGGAATTCAGTTTTACCACCGAGTGAAAATGTATAATGATATTATTATTTAATGCATCGGTGAGATTCCTAAAGTGAAGGATGATTTTTGGGGATTTTGTCTTGATTTCCGCAAGAAAATAAATGAATGAAAAGTCGATTCCTGCGATGAGTCAGCTGAATAACCTTGGACTGGGGAATGTATCGTCGACTGTGAAGAGCTCCAACTGTCCGACTGAGAGAAACACTCTCGTTGCTTCAAATCTTCTCTTTCAGACGTTTTCAGCAGCTTCCCGAGTCGATGTGAACGAGATATTGTTCGTACAAAATAGAGGCGCTGCCCTGAACACAACGCCGGCTACAGAAGAGCTGAAGGAGAAGAAGTCGAATATGTCGACATTTTCAAAGTCATGCCACAAATACAGACATGGAGGAAGCTGGAGACTAATCCTGGATGAGAAACAGGATCCCTCACCTGCTTCCCACCGATGCTGGGGATCAAACCCCCGGTCTGGAAGAGAGAGGAGGCCAGTTTACAGAAACGTTGTATTAAAATATCTTTTAAACACTAATGAAGGTGTTTCAGGTGAGACTGAAAACTCGTCAGGTAACTGTGTGTGTGGGTTAGCCTCTAAGGTGTGTGTGTCTGTGTTGACTGTAGACACACTGTACATGTGTGTGTGTTGTTTATCATAAACTGTATGTGTGTGTGTGTGTGTCCCTCACACTTTGTGATAGTAAAGAGAATAAGTGACATCCCATCAGCCATCTCCTCACCACACACACACACACACACACACACACACACACACACACACACACACACACACACACACACACAGAGAGAAGCTGCAGCCAAGCAGAGAGAATAGTTTGGCTGCACATCCTGTACTGCTTGTTTAAGCTCCACACTGAGAACTCTCTCTCTCTCTCTGCTTCTTTGTCTCACTGTCTCTTTTTCACTCTATTTTGTTCTCTTTGTCCCTCTTTCTTTCACACACTTTAGTGTCTCTCTCTCTCTCTCACACACACACACACACACACACACACACAGTTCTCGCCATGTGGACAAAGCTTTCATTCACTGGAGGTTTTGGTCAAGCGGCTCGGCCTGCTGGTGAAGCTCAACAATGAGACTGATGTTCGACTGACTGGTTCCGTCAAACCCATTTTTTAAAGTTGTCTTTCTTCGTATGTGTTTGTCAGACTGACTGACTTTAAGGTTTAACTGACTCACCTCTGTAGGTTAAACGTCCGACTCATCAAATCGGTCTGTTGAAGGTCAGCGTGACTGTTTGTTATGTTTGCTCTTCTGACTAGATTTGTTTTCGGTGACTGGTTTGACTTCTTCGTCTGTTTTGGGTTTGAGTGACGGGCTTTCAGGCTGAACCTTCAATCTGACGGACTGGTTTAAAGACTTGACGAGCAGGTTTCAGCTTTAGTCCATTTCATTCCTCAGATCTACTGGCTGGCTGCTGACGCTGCCTGTGATAGAAGTTTAGAGAACAATACAGGATGTTTACTGCCAGACTGTGATGCAATCTGTGTGTAAGTGTGTGTGTGTGTGTGTGTGTGTGTGTGTGTGTGCGTGCAGCCTCTTAATATGATGCAATTATGAATTAAATGTGTGTGTGTAGCTGTGTGTCTATAGATTGTGTACGTATACGTGAGTGCAGGATGATGCAACGGCATGCAGCTACACACTTAAATACACACATATACTGGCACTGTGTGTGTGTGTGTGTGTGTGTGTGTGTGTGTGTGTGTGTGTGGGAGAGAGAGGGAGTACTGTAGTGTACTGCAAATGAGTGCACTCTTGTGTAAACAAGTGTGAAAGAGAAAGACAAAGTGTGTGTGTGAGTACTATGACACATGCAAAAAGGAAAGAATCTTCGCAGGAGGTGTGTGTGTGTGTGTGTGAGAGCAGCAGGGGAGATGTGTGTGTGTGTGTGTGTGTGTGTGTGTGCGTGTGTGTTGACCAGCTGGTGTTACACATGTGGACGTGTCCTACAGAGCCAGGGACTCCTGCAGAGAGACTCACTCCTACAGCAGATCTTTGCCCAGAGAGTGTGTGAATGTTAGTAACTTGAATATATATATATATAAGTGTGTGTGTGTGTGTGTGTGTGTGTGTGTGTGTGGAAGCCTGCCATTTGGTGGGTGTGTAATGAATGTGTCATGCACGTATGAGTCAGTTTATTTGTGTTTAGTGAAACACTTTGTATCAATGCAGTGAATCAACAGTAGAGTACACGATACCTCAGTAATACAATAGAGTCAGAATACTACAGTATCAATACAGTGAGTCACAGTGTGATTTACTACGAATACAATGAGGAGATACAGGAGAAGATGGTGAAGTACTTATTTAGGTTTAGGAAAATATCGTTGTCTGAGTTAAAATACGGAAGTTATGCGACAAATAAATAAAAGTTAAATTCTGCTGTCTTTATACTTCCTCGTTTAAGATGACATAAATAATATCTACGAATGACGGTGCATTATTTTTCGTGGGTACAGCGAGGAATGCTGGATGAGACCAGCGTGATGCAGCATCATGTCACGCTACGCGAGAACATGAGACACCAAAGACGGTTAATGCCAAAACAAATCTGAACAAATAGATTTTCCATTTACCGCCGAATTCGGCTAAAAGTCACCAGTTAACACGGTGACTCGTTAAACTGAAACACCTGTTGCTTTGACATTCTGACAACCGAACACGCAACAACATCATGATGCCGTTAACCGCTTTAATCCAACGTTTGAAGCTTGTTAACTCGTCTGTAAGGCCGACGCAAAAACACACTTCTGTTGCCAACAAACGCACGAATATCTTTAATGACGTCGGCTGTAAAAGAGTCTATAAGTTCTGAACCAATACAGTTAAAACACGACGCACTCAGTACTGTGAAGTATCTTTCAGTACTGTGATTGTATCTCCTGTCGTAGTACTTGAGCAGTACAAAAACTTCATACACGAAGCAGGAGTACTTGTTGTGTAGTATCTGTTGTCAGGGCGCTGTGGAGCCGACCAATACACCGCTTTATATTGGCTGCTTGTAAGGTCGTGTATTTACCAAGTGAGTGTGTGTGTGTGTGTGTGTCTGTTTGTGTGTCTGTGTGTGTGTGTTTCCAGAGGCAGTGCAGTGAAGGGGAGCTAATCCAGTAAAGTAACGGAGAACCGACAGAGTCAGAGGTCATTATCATTCACACACCGTCGAACACAGCACACTCACACACACAATGCTTAATCTGCAACACATCCTGCACACGCACACACACACACACACACACATCTTTTGCCTCGTTATCCATCTTCTTGATGTATCTTTCTCTCGTTTACACATGAAGCTGGAAAAACACTCATTCGCCAATTTTCTTCTTTTTCTTCTTCTCTCTGCACCCCCCTCCTACCCAACCAAACCAAACCAAACCTACTACCACACACACACACACACACACACACACACACACACACACACACACACACACACACACACACACACACACACACACACACACACACACACACACACACACACACACACACACACACACACACACACACACACACACACACACACACACACACACACACACACACACGAACACCAGATGGGTCTTAATCTCTTGTTGCCATAAACAAACACGAACCGTTCGAAGAAGCAGACAGAGAGACCACTGTGTGTCGGTGTAACTTCTTGTCATCTAACATCCTGTTAAGTCCTCAGACGGCATCAAACAAAAGTCCAACACACACACACACACACACACACACACACATACACACACACACACACACACACACTGGCCTCGGACAGAGACGAGCAGAAAACAAGCTAATGCTGCACAGATGTGATCGGAGGCCCTTTACCTTCCACGCTGTTGTCCTCATTGACATGTTGTGTGTAGGTTGTATATATATATATTCGCTCTGTGGTAAATATCAGATATGAGTCAGTGGGTTCAACGTCTCATATGATGGAGATTGTCCGTTCAATCACCGCTAACCTCGTCTGCTCGAACCCAACCCTCCGACCCCAGGAGGGACCCGAGATATTAAAGTTCTGTACATGTACCGCTGCTCCGCCGTAACTCCTCACGACCCCCGGGGAAGAATTAACTCGGGAGAGAATCAAGATGTTGCTACAAAGAACACGCTCTCTGGCCTCTCGGAGGAGATTAACAAGTGTAATGCCGTGCAGATGTCGACCCGGTGCGACTCCCACTCTCTGCTTCGCCGCTGCTTTCAGGCGAAGAAGAAGAATCTGGAGGCACGCAAAAAATCATTGATACAGCTTCTCTGACACTGTGAAGGAAGCATCAGTTCGTGGTGTTTATCACGTGTCAGGGGTTAGGCGGCACGAGCGGTGACGAGTGCATAAACTGTCGTTACTCGAGGGAAGCATTTCATCAAACAGCCAAACTTTTAAACTCGACCTCAGAGTTCCTGGAGAAGGGACCGGAGTTTCCCAGATAACTCGAGAACACCCGACAGCTTTGTTCAATGAGTTTCAAAGATCACCGCCATCTTTCTTTAGGTTCAAACGAAGGGAAATCATCCCGTCACTGATACTTTAGACCGCAGTGTCCAACTTTGACAGAGACCCTGAGCACCAATGAAGGAATGCTTTTTCCCAGTTTGCTGTGGAAAAAACTTGACCTCAACCCAATCCAACAGCTTTTGGGATGAACTGGGACGCTGACTGTGAGCAAGACCTGATCACCCAACAACTCTATTGCTCTTGAGTCTGAATGGGAGTAAATCCTTGCAGCCAGGTTCAGGGAAGCTGCACAATAATGAACCGGATTTAAGGTCTAATATGATTTAACAGTCATATTGGGGTGTAAAGGTTGAGCATCCACATACATCCCTCTCCCCAGCAGCGTTTTCCAGCTCTTCCTGGGGGGAACCCCGAGGCGTTCTCAGGCCAGATGAGATGTATAATCTCTCCAGTGTGTTCTGGGTCTAACTCGGGGCTTTTTACCAGTTGGACGTAGCTGGAAAACCTCTAAAGGATGGCGTCCAGGAGGATCCTGACCCTTTTCGACAGGAAGGAGCAGCGGCTGTACTCCGAGCTCCATCCGGATGTCTGAGCTCCTCAACTTCACCCAATGAAGGAAGCTCATTTCCGCAGCTTGTATCCGCGATCTCATTCTTTCGGTCGGTACCCAAAGCTCACGACCATAGGGGAGGGTTGTAACGTAGATGGACTGGTGAATCGAGAGCTTACTTCCTGATGGTCCGGCACACTGTCAGCATCACAGACTACGTTTACGTGCACCAAATATTCAGGTTTTTGCCCTTATTCTGAAAAAGACAATATTACTAATAAGCGGGTCGATGCTCTAACACGTCGTTTATCACATCTAAATATGGAAAAGTGGAACATCAGGAGCCGTGTTTCTCCTTCTGACCATGAATGTGGGCTTTTCTTTTGGACATGAATCTCTACTCCAGCTTTACAAACTATTGTCGAGTTGGTTTGTCACAAAGTGCCTCAAAACCCTCTATTGAGACTCATATTCTTAATGTATTCATGTCCAAAGAATGCTACTAAAGCCAGAATAACATCAGCATATCACGTTTTAATCATGAAATACTAAGATATAATAAGGCCTAATTCAGAATCCCAACAAAATATGATGTTTACATGAACCATGTCAAATTTGGAATATTGTCACATTCAGAATGATAGTGGAACATGAGAGTCCATGTAAACATAGTCATTGATTATAAGTCTTTATTGTTTCAGATTGCTGAAATGGTTTACTGCCAATAATTAATCTGATCTGGACATGACATCACATCAATTGGGCTTCAATGAGTTTCTGCAAGAGAAATGATGATGAAGACGTTTCTACAACTTTCATTTAACAAAAGAAGCCAAAGTTCTGACATCTAAAAAAATCAAACAAGGCACTTGCACAAAAGAAAAATTACAAAAATTAGATGTAAATTTTGAACTATGTGATTGTAGAATAAGAAAACCAACCTTTAGCTACAAACCCCTTTGGGTTCGATACCCAGACCTTCACATCAATAGCCGATTATCCACAACAAGAATAAACATGCGTCTAACGGCTAAACAGGACCCAAACATGTGAAGCCTGCTGCCAACAGTTGCGTAACAGTGGATTTCTCCTACGGGCATACACACAAATACTTGAACCAGGTCCGACTGTTTTCTGTTGTTTTCGACCCTTGAGGTGGTGGATTTCTGTGGAAAACTCATGCAGCACTAACACAGAATAGACAGACGAACAAAGAGGGAATGAACACGGATAACGTTGTACAGATGGAGCAACGGTCCAAGTTGCTTGATATATGTTTCCTGCTCCGAGAGAAAAAACCAAGAGGGGGTCGAGCTCAGTGTCGACCGATTCTTCACACGATTATACAACAGAAAATAATACACATGTAACTTGTGTTTAACTGGGATCAGAAGGGAAACAACAGACTAGCAGACTAACAGAATACCTACAAGAAGAATCAGGTTCAGCTGCTCTGATACGAGACAGATTTTATGGCTGCATTGCCGTTTTTTGTCTCTTTCTCTCTGTTACACCACCTCCGTCATCGGGGAATTGTTTGGAAATCCTGCAGAACAAATGGATTGCTGAAGCATTCAGTTTACATGAGAGAGTCTCTCTGCTCCTCCCATCCCCCCCTTTTTTCCTCCCATCTCTCCTTCCATCCTCGACACCCTCGACCTCTTCTCCGTCCTCATTCCTCGTCTCCGGTCACATGCTCAGGTTGCAAAAAACACCCCAAATGAACGGCTCCAAAACAGACTCTTTGGACGCTACTGCAACACAGAGGCAGAATTCTGCACAAACCAACAGATGAGAGGATGAAATGTGCAGGCGTGCTATGATTTAGTATATTTTCACCCATCCACCAATCCATCCATCCATCCATCCATCATCCACCAATCATCATCCATTCATCCAACCACCATCCATCCATCCACCAATCCATCCACCAATCCATCCTTCCATCATCCACCAATCCATCCACCCATCCATCCACCAATCCATCCTTCCATCATCCACCAATCCATCCATCCATCCATCCACCAATCCATCCATCCATCCATCATCCACCAATCCATCCTTCCATTATCCACCAATCCATCCAATCATCATCCATCGTCCAACCATCTATTAATCATCCATCCATCCATCCATCCATCGATCCATCATCCACCAATCCATCCATCATCAAAAACTCAGAGGAGCCACTTAACACCTAAAGTGAAAAGCTGGTCCACATTAATGATTTAACGTGTTTGTGCACCGGATATCATTTGCAACTCGGCGGCTTATCAGCACTAATCTTGTCGGCTATCGGTCAAAAAAAATAAATCTGAATTAGCATCCCTACTTCAAACTACAGCTAATCGTCACAGTCAACTTCTAAATCCTCCACAGTGGAACTGTAACGAGTCATCGGGAGCTGAAAACAAAAAAAAGATGTGGAAAGGAACTACTTTATCTTGTGGCGGAGCCAATGGGATCAGATAACCGCCCAGTCGGACCTGAATGTGTCACAGGTGTTAATATTATTCCACCGCGAGCTTCCAGAGCAGCTTCGGTTCTCCCCGCTATAGATTCCCCAAGTCTCTGAACTTTCTCCTGCAGTTATTATGAAAGCAGTGAAACCATAAATATGCAGAATAAAAAATAAAATAAAAAAAGAACAACTAGGAAATTAAATCTGTCTGTGTTCGGTAAAGCAGGACAGGAAGCAGATTGTGCTTCTTACTGTTCCGGATTAATCAAAGTCAACATAAAGAGAAGAAGAAAAAAAACTCCAATTACATGGTGAAAAATAATGGCCATATTTAAAAAAGGCCGTATTCATATTTCATATCTAGACTTCTCAGAGCTCTGCGTGTGTTAGATATTCCCTGAATGCTGCAGCGCAGACGCAGGTCGGGAGAACCCTCCATAATGTTTACCGAGTTTACCGACTTGGCTGACGGCTGTGTTTTCTCATCCTCTGACTGAGAGGGTGATTTGACTGATGCTCGTAACAGATTGCATCACAGCAGGAGACGAACTAAAACGCTTTACGCACCGCGGCTCTCCCTAAACTGTCTAACAGTGGCAGCGCTCCACCTTGTAAATTTGGAATAGTAATTTTCGAAAATTTCCCAGCAGTCTATCTCCAATTGGCCTGCACTGGGAGTAGTGTTTGATATCGGTGAAGTATCGCGGCGTACCACCTCTGAACAGCAGAAATATGAGCTCAGCTCTGTGACACTCAGCGAAAACACCTGAGACACATTCAAATCTGTTGTTATTCATAAAGCAGTTACCACAGCAGCGGCTCCTTCTTTCAGTAAGTCCTCAGTTAACATTTCTATATTTGTCCTTTTTCTAAAATGTGCACACTGCTTTAAAATGTGATCCACACTGACATGTGGGTATACATAATACATTATGAAATGTAGAAGACAGAACGGCTTAGAACCAAGTTGAATCTTTTTGGGACTTTTTTGCAGCCTGAAAGAAAGAGTACTTCCATTTTCTCTGCAACTTATTTGATTTAAAACAATAATCACTTAGAGAAGATAATAAATCAGACAGTCGCCATGTTTGAGTCCGGCTTGGCACCAAAGTCATTTTGCATTTTCTTTTCCTGCATTTCCTGTCACCTTCCTACTAAATATTAACATCTTGTTTCACATTTTGTTTCACGTCTCGACCGTGGACCCCAACAGCCGTATTTCTAGTCACATATCTTATTGTGCACTTTGAAGTAATGTATCAGAAAAGGGATATGGAAACTAAACAAAATTTGATAAAACTGCCTCAAAATATTTATGCCCGCTTGAGATTGTTTTTGCCTTTTTCGCTGCACTTTTGGAATTATGGAAAGTAGCAAACATTTAACTCACATGATCAGCTGTATCTTCTCTGATATATATATATATATATATATATATATATATATATATATATATATATATATATATAGATATATATATATATATATATATATATATATATATATATATATATATATAGATATATATATATATATACACACACAGTATATAGATGTAAACTTATGTCAACTCTCTAAAAATACTTTAATAGACATTACTAGTATATTATCTGCCGTAAAGTGTGCGGTCTCTATCAAGGAAACAAAAGCTGATTTTAAGTTGAGTTTTTATTTATTGTTGCACATATTTTTTTTAAAGTCTAAATCTGTGCAGAAGAGGCAGACATATCACCACTTTTAGTCCCTTATGTTGGTCAAACTCTATTGACATTGAATCCTAAATTTCCCTTAATGCAACTCCGTTAAACTCAAAGTCTTGCATCTTAGACACCCCCAGTATATAATGCAGACTTTGTGCTAGAGATATTGAAGTGTCTTTGCAGGATGAGTTGACGGAGTAAACTGATCTTCATGTTGAGGGATCTACCTTTTTATTATACTACCATTACTTTTGAAAGCACAATAAAAAGACTTGTAGAAATAGAAATGGCAAACACTAAAAACCAAACCTCGTTCTTGAAATCTCTCTCCCAAACTTTTCTCTCCTCATTTCTTAAATCATCTGCCAATTTTTTTTTACCAACTTCAAACCAAATCCCAGGCTGCAGTGACTTCTGACAAATGCGTCTAAAGATTGAATAAGTTGTTGATCATTATCAGAAGGTTTAAGCGTGGGTCATCTGGGTGCTTTCTTCTGCCGCAATTAGCTTGTTTCCCATCTCCATTTTGAACTGAAACCACATTTTCTTCAACTGTAATTGGATTAGTTACCTTTAAAATCTCCATCTCTGCGATTACTTTAGCTCTTAAAAACATGTAAAATCGGCACCTTCCTAACCCTCCCCTCCCCCCGATAGAAAAATCAATTTGAGAATTTTAGGAATATCTCTTGAGTGGCACTTAACAAAATTGAACAAATGCGTTGGTGGGTACCTTCCGGAATAAAACAAGTCTAACACTCATTACTCTGAAAAACACTTGACTTCCTCATGGCCTCAATCATGCGGTGCTGGATAAACTCCAGTGTTACTGAGCTGCTTTCGCAGATCGGAGGGGGGCCAGTGTTAAAAATCCAAAAACTGTGTCTGGAAGAGGAGTGCGGCTTAAATCCTGACCTCTATCTCTTCCATGGAAGGGGTTCCTGAGAGTCTTTGAGCCAGAGAGACGCCCACAAGAAGCCACTTTAAACCTTCAGAGGCCTCAAGTTGATGAAAGATTGAAGCCCAGCAGATTATTACAGTCTTCAACTTAGAAAAAACAGCAAAGTCAGGAGAGTTTCATTATTGGGGCTGATAACTTTAGCTTTATGAAGAGTTCATTTTAGTCTGGTTCGTTTGATGAAATTATATTTAAAGAAATAGTTGGTGTTAAAACACAGAACTCTGAAGTCAATTGTTATGCATGTTTCCAACAAGGAGAAGGAAAGATGTGAGGACATAACCCAGTCGCCACAATGTTTTTGGGGCATTTTACGTTTCAGCACAGCACGGGTTCCTGAACCAACAATACCTTTCTTATCAGCCTCGTATCCCGCTGGCAGAAACTCGCAAGGCCATGAGGTAACATTGTGAATCATTTAGTAATGTTCAGGCAGCAAAAACTACTTGGTTAAGGTTAAAAAAAATTATATCACAGTTTGTGTTCAAATAATAACGTAACAAGGTAACGTGACAAGGTAACGTGACAAGGTAACGTGACAAGGTAACGACCGTAACAACCATAACAACCAAAGCAATGTAGCGTAACAGAGAAAGTTAACAACGTAACAATGTAACGTAACAACTGTAAAAACCATAACAATGTAATTTAACAATGTAACAAACATAACAACTGAATAAGAACCGCCCTTGGCTGACTTTCTTATGTAATATTACGTAACAAGCGTTGGTTTCACACGGGACACAAACAGCGGTCTCCTGGGTGAAGGTTCTGTCTTTGTATTGAGACAGTGTTGCAACTGTACGGTATGAATAGTTGTGATGTGAAATATTGTCGTACATTCATCACACTCCCGGTGTGTAAAGGCCTTCACACTGTGCCGTAGTGCCGAGGCGTGTTACATTTCGACCAAATAACTCACTCACACTCGATGAAAACCGCTGCCAGCATTTCTAGAAATCCAACATCTAGACAGAACAGAGAGGTTGTGGATCCGAGCGCAGAATTCTGGTGACACATTTCTCAACTCAGAACACCCACAAGCACATTTCACAGCTGAGGGGAGAGAAAGAAACATAACCTAAAAAGTAAAAAATCACTAAACACCCCAGACCTCCGAGGAATCACACATAACCATCGAGCAAAACAAGTGAATCACCAAGTTAAATGTCTCCAGCTAGAATCGCAGGTGTGTTGATGGGAAACACACACACACACACAATAAGAAAAAGAAATGGAGTGTTGTGGTGGTGAAGTTCAGCAGCAGCAGCGAGGCTTCGGTTTAATTCTGCAGCTCAGCGAGAGAGGCGAGCAGCAATCTGCCCGGCCACACTGACTGCCCACACACACACACACACACACACACACACACACACACACACACACACCCCTCCTCCACAGGTGTGTGTGTGTTTTTAGGGTGAGTCATTCTCTCCCACGTAGTCGATACCTCCACCAGCGGTTGTGGAGATCCCACCAGCCCCTCACACTGTACCTGCACGGCTCCTCACACTCACACCGCTGTTTTCAGATCACCGCTTCCTGCATCAACGCCGCCGCTTTCAAGACTACAGCAGCAGCATTTGGAGGTAACAGATGGCCATTTTATCAACAACAGTATGATCAGAGAGAGTGACACAACATTAGGGCATCACGCTAATCATGCAGTCTTTGTTTGTTCCACAGAAACATTCAAACATTTAGATCTGCTTTGCAGCTGAAAATCCTTTTGATTCATCGCATTAATTAAGACTAATAATGTAACTCACAATCATAATCAACACGGTGCAGCCATACGCGACTGTGAAGTATCTCAGTGGTGATGAAGCCACATATCTGCAGAGAGAGGAGAGGAAAACAGCAGCATCGTCTCCTCTTGATGCCCATTCATTCTTCAAATGATACCGTAGGTTTTTAATCACGTTTCAGAGGCCCGAGGGTCGTGAAACTCACTCAGCGTGAAAGCGAAGCCTCGATGTGAGTAAGAAGAGAAAAACAACCACCAAATGATCAGGTGCAGAGCCCAATCTGCAACCCCCCAAAACACACTGTTCCGCTCGGTGGATTCTTTCAATCGAGGTGCTTCGTGGCACCTTTTTCCGATGCACATATTTTTAGCGGCGATGACCCGTGTGCCGAACTGCACCCCGTCAACCCCGGCAGTGTTAGCGCGGTGCTCCACCCCTTGAGCTTCACAGAGACCATTCAATGAAGCAGAAGGCCTGTGAAAACAAACCTTTTCCCGAGCACCCAGTGGGGCTGGCACCGGCACCGTGCGGCTGGCCGCGGCCCAGGAAAAGCGCTGAAAAATCGGACTGGACGGCAGCCAAGTGCTGGTGGATTTTTGGCTTTTGGTTGGGCAGGTTTTTTTCCTGTGCTGTGATTTGGCGCTGCAGTGGGAGAGATCGTACATGAAAGCAGGAAATGGTGGGAAAAAATAAATAAAAAAAGTTGCTGACGGGTTCAGAGATGCACACGTAGAAAATGAATATTTCCAACACGGTTTTGGTTTATAGGAAGCGCTGCAACATTTACACTGATTTAAAGCTCCAACAAGTCGTACATCATGTTTCTCTTTGGTGATATGAATCAGGCAGAGCGGAGTGTTTCCTCCGGTTCCTGATCTTCAAACAGCATCTTTAATACACAACTTCTTTGGATACTGTTTTGTATTGTCTGCTGGCATTTGTTTTGGGGTCTAATTGAACTTTTATAGTTTCTATGCTGTTAATACACTTATTTTCTGTTCTTGTTTCTGCCTGATTTTCTGATCAATAAAGCTTCATCTTAAAACTCTCAGAACCACAAAACCCACCGGCGGGATTAAAAAGCATGTTTTCTTTAAACAAACTCCAAAACTACAGCGTTTATCACAACCAGGAGCTGTAAAAAACGTCACTATCGACAGATTTTCATCTTTCCGACGGTTCTTGAACACATCATGTGTGACGACCACTTCTGTCAGAGAAAAAGCAACTAAAGTGAAGCTTGAAATTGTGATATTTCATCCAAAACATTTTACTCTGTTAAAGTCTGTTTGCGCCAAAATGCTTTTTATCTTCAGTGAAAGGAAGTGACCATATTTGGACTGACGAGGAGTGACGTAGAGACGCCGTATACGTCTCTGATAGAGACCTGTCAATCACCGTGTAGCCCCGCCCTAAAGCATCCCCTGCTTTATGGTCTGTTTGACTCTAAATGGACCATAATGTACTAAATGAACATCATGCTGTGTTGAAGAACACTTGAAACTAGAGATTGAGACCATAAACTCATGTTTACAATGTTTACTGAGGTAATAAATCAAGAGAGAAGTAGAGTCATTTTCTCATAGACTTCTATACAACCAGAGGAGAACAGTGGTTTTGGTCCCGTAGAAGCGTTCAACATGAAACAAACTCTACTGTCTCTACTGTCGGTCTGTTTCTCTGAAACATTCATCCATACAACAAATATTCTGCACAGGACCTCCATGACAGCTCCAGATGTGATTACTCAAACTTCTAACAGACAAACTGCAGATCCTCTGTTTTGTTGGAACCCCCCCCCCAAATGTGTGTTTTTTTTCCCCCAAGTTGCACAATCGTCTTTGCAGCTCGGACTACAAAGTGGGTTCGGTTTTATCGCCGCGGGGGCACCAGAGGCTTCGGACGCTGCCACGTTTTAAGAGTTACTGAATGAACCTGCTGAACCGAGTGCGCTGGTCTCCAGCTGAGGATCCACAATGTTTGACACACACACTCTTCTACTTGATTCAAAAGAAGCAGCTCAGACTCTCTGCTCCGATGTCGACCCTGTTGGATCTGATTGAATATACATGTTTGAAGGTTTCTTTTCTTTTTCCTAAAATCAAATCTTCTCTCGACTCTGCTCACATTTTCTTGATACTTCCCTCTCAGAATGTGATTTTCTTTCCCTCCGTCTGCACCTCTTCTCTCTACAAAATAACAATCTGCAGAGACCTCCTTTTAGACCTCAATTTCTGGAGATGAAATGTCACATCTTTCAAAGTGTCTCTCTGATTTTTTCTCACCCCCCCCCCCCCCCCCGGAGCAACTTTCTGTCTTACTCACCTGAACATAAATCTCTCTCAGCCTTCCAGGTGTGACTCCTGTTTTCTTTTCTTTACAATGTTGCTTCTCTTTCTCTGCTTCTAAAACACATGTATTCTTTACTGTCCTCTACCTTAAATGAAATGCATTTAAAACGAAACCTCCCGGTGCAAACTGAAGAGGTAAGAGCTCACGCTGACTGGATTCAGAGTAAATACCTCTGAAGGCCTTGAATTGTTGTTTGTTTTTCGTCCTCTTTTTTTCCTTCTTCGGCGATGGACTGAAGGACACCGAAGGGACAAAAGAGCCCAAAAGATGACGTTTGATTTCACGTTCCTCTCTCGGATGGACTTCGACCTACGCCAAAGTTTAATGTGGGTAAAAACAGAGCGAACAACTTGTGGAGTCTCCGCTCTGAAACATTCAGTTCTTTTTAACTAAACATTGTAAAGCTGGTTTACACATTTTTCACGGTTTTTGCTTTTGTTTCTTTTAATCATCATCTGGTAATCTGGTCCTACGTTTCTTTTCCTTCCTGAAATGTTTCCCCCTCTGAGGCGTCTGATCAGAAAACTCCTCTGAGTGACTCAGAGGCTCTGAACAAATCTGTGGGATTTACGCCGGCTTGCTTTACAGTCTTTACACTCTTTACTACAAAATACGAGAGACTTTCTGACAGTCTGCTTCTCCCACATTCTGATACAGCAGCTTGTTCTGGGTGAAACACGTATACAACAGGAGAAAAAGGGGATGTTTTTATTGCTGTTACTATGGACAAAAAACCCCACAAACATCTGGCATGTGTCTTCAGTGTGAAAGGCAACAATCTGCATTCATTCCAGGACAAATGACTCTGGTCACAGGTATTTATCTGCAATTATGGGAACACGTCCCCCGGGTGGACACACTCATTTTCGCCCCTTTTCCGGTGCTTAAGTGAATGAATAATAAATAAAATCAGCAGGGATTTGAACGATTATTACAAATTATTAACATACAATTAAAATGCCCTCCTCAAAGCTCCGTTGACAGAAACGATAATTGCACCTCGCCGATCATTGTAAAAAACACACTTCATTCAATCTCGACAAAGACAAAATGAAACTCGTCAAAATAATCTTTGTTAGTCTTTCACCTGTTCCAACAATCACCAACTCTGGTTTGGTCAAAATTAACACCTAACTCACCAAGTAAGATGTAGAAAGCTCTCTTTAAAGCTACAAGACTCCATAAACAGTCGTTTTACCTCAATGATTGTCGAAAGACGCACGTTATTCAAACTCCACAGACTCAACAGAAGTGTTTTGTCTTTCCACTGTAGTTTGGTCAAAAATAAAACCTTAATTCACAGAGTTAGATTTGAGAAGAAACGGACGTTATTTCCTCTCCTCAAAGCCACCGGACTCCATTGACGGAAACGGTGACTTTACCGCGCTGATCATTGTAAAGCAAACTTCATTCAAACTCGACAGAAACAAAATAAAACTCAATAAAACCATCTCGGTTAGTCTTTTCACACTGGTTTGGTCGAGATAAACCCTGAATTCACAGAGTTAGATGTGAAAAGAAACAGCAGATATTTGCTCTCCTCAAAGCCACCGGACTCCATTGACAGAAACAGAAATGTGACCTTGCTGACCATCGAAACACTTCAAACTGAATAAAAGTAAAGAAACAAACGCTTTGGTTCGTCTATCCACTGTTCCAACAATCACCAACTCTGGTTTTAGATTTTGAAAGAAACTGAACAAGTAACAAAAACAATTAACTCACACTATTTCCTGGCGTGTTCGTGATGTCGAACACCAGAAAAAAGCGGCTACTCGTCTGCTGCCATTGGTAAAGGAGTCTATCTCCTGTTTTTATGGGGTTTCCTGTGTTTAAAACTGAAACTAGTGATGTGTCCACACTGAGCTGTTAGTCTGTTAGACATTCAGACATTCAGTCGAGTAACACCCATCTCCCTCTGTGTTGATCCTGGGGGTTCAAACCCGGTCTGATTTTTAGGGTCCGCAAACTGTTTGTTTTAAGTGTCATTCTGACTAGCTGGTTAATTACTGCAGGACAGACATTCGGAGGATTCATGATTCATATTTTTCATTAGAGAAACAGTTCAAACCCCAAAGAAAAACAGCTAATTCTCACATCTGATGAGCTCAAACGTTTCCACTTGGTACGTGACTCTGCAGGTGATTTGCATTACCTGGCCCATGTGGAGCAACACATTAATGACTTATCTCATTATCCATCGCAGAATGAGGCGACACATTGGTGATTGGAGTCTATGGCCCGCTGATGAAAGCTCTCTTGCATTTGCAGTTTTACTAAGTCAGACACAGTCGTATTTAATTGCACGTAACACAACAGGTTGTTCAACGCACCACCATTTCTGTTTAAATAAAAGTTTTGTCGAGGCTGAACGTGACTTCCGTACTCGAGTAACACTTCCACTAAGTTGAACCCAAAACCCCGAACTTTTCCTGAACCTGACTGACGTTTCCGTAAAGATGGAACTTTATTATGTAAAGGCCGTATTCATGTAATGGGCTAAAATACCAACCGTTGTATGAGGAGACGCTGCAAAAAGGCAACATTATTTCAATCTTTGGGAAGTGAGATTCAAAAACACACACCTGCATTTACCGCTAATCGCCACAGGTGACGCCAAAGACAACGAAAAGGAGGCCTTCGTCACTTTAAGATACTTTTAAAACAGCTTTTAAATGCTTTTAAAAGCATTGCTAGCATTTGCTATCACTTCCGGATCGCTTGCACGGCATCATTTATTAGTTTGAAAATGCACTTTTACAGGTGAAAATGAAATCTGGGTTTTTCACGCAGACAAAATGACAGAGAAGAGCTTCCACTGCTGCACCATCACACCCTCACCAGTTGTTTACTTCCTGCATTGAAGGAACAGAGGAGTCACATCTTCCCTCCTGCTCCCTCCACAAATCACAAGCCCTGCAAATCCTGCAGGGCCAACCATTAAACCCAACACGACTCGAGACCTGGTGGCAAGTGCTGAATGCCACAATGGCATTCAAACGCACTTCCAACAGAAGTTCAGCAACCTCTGAAAAGACGTCACCTTTCAGCCCACCGGAGGAGCTTTTACACAATTCTTTCTGGTGGTTAAATCAGGCTGATGCATGATTTCACTGTCCAGTCTTTAAGTGCTTTTTCTCCCTCAGTTTGGAGCATCACTAGGAAGACACAACTTTGCAGCGTGGTGTTTCTTCTTCCTGTGAAGCTAACGCTAGCAACGGCTAACGTACAACTACACCAGCCAAGAAATAAATTAAAAGCTCTCACCTGAAAACAACTGAGCAGATTTTTCCTGCAGTCAAACAGGAAGTATTCATGAACGAATTTCAAAATAAAAGACCTCCCCAGATACCAAGTCCCCCCCCCCCAAAAAAAAGAAATGCTGCTACTCACTGCACTTCCTCAGAGGGGGGAGGGGCTTCACTCGAGGCTGGGTGGGGCCTTTCTCCACCTCCTCCTCCAATCACCGTGCGTCTTCCTCGTTCTCCCTCTCTATTGGACGATCCTCAGGCCAGCGGCACTCTGGGTAATCTGGAAGAAGAGCAGGGTTGTTAGTGTGCGTGTGATTGCGTGACAGCATTTGTGCGTAAATAAAGGAGCCCAATATGAGCCGTAAAAAAACTGCACCACGACAACTTGGCCCGAAAAAAAAAACACTCAAAAAAGAAGCTGTGGTTACCGTGGCAACATGTGCCAAAACGGAGTGAAAAGGAGGGAAGCGTCAGAGAGAGAGAGAGAGAGAGAGACAAACAGACAGCAGGAGAGTAAGACAGAAAGTTACTGTAAATGTAACTACAGAGCAACACTTTTAAAGACACATGTATGAACAGACAAATGAGAACTCAGGAAGGTTAGTGTGCGTGTGTGTGTGTGTGTGTGTGTGTGTAATTGCACACAGCTGAATCCTGTGCAGTCTTTGTGTGTTTCTGCTTAATATGATGCATGTGTATACACACGTTTTGTATTATTGTATTTTCCGTTGACTTTAATAACTTCTCAACTTTAAACTTATGACAATGTCACTCTCACACACACACACACCACAAATAAATTAATTTATTGAAGTCACAAATGTTTTTAAAAAGTCAGGTCAAATAGAGTTTACTCAGTACTGTCTTCTTCATACTTTTCATTTTTATTTTTGATTCTCTAAAATGTAGCCTAAAAACCTAACAAAGTATTTTACGATATTTTTCTAAACCTAACAAAGTATTTTACAATATTTTTCTAAACCTAACTAAGTATTTTATGATCTTTTTCTCAACCTAAGTATTTTATGATCTTTTTCTAAACCTAACTAAGTATTTTACGATCTTTTTCTAAACCTAACTAAGTATTTTACGATCTTTTTCTCAACCTAACTAAGTACTTTACGATATTTTTCTCAACCCAACTAAGTATTTTGCGATCTTTTTCTAAACCTAACTAAGTATTTTACGATCTTTTTCTCAACCTAACTAAGTATTTTACGATATTTTTGTAAACCTAACTAAGTATTTTACGATCTTTTTCTCAAACTAACTAAGTACTTTACGATATTTTTCTCAACCCAACTAAGTATTTTGCGATCTTTTTCTAAACCTAACTAAGTATTTTACGATCTTTTTCTCAACCTAACTAAGTACTTTACGATATTTTTCTCAACCCAACTAAGTATTTTGCGATCTTTTTCTAAACCTAACTAAGTATTTTACGATCTTTTTCCAAACCTAACTAAGTATTTTTATTGTCTCAACCTAACAAAGTTGTTTCCTGTGAAGTTTATTTTGAAAAGATTGTATTCAAGTGACGAGCCGGAGTTTAAATGTGTTGCTGAGACGTAACTTTTTCGTAAGATAACGTACGAACCATTGAATGGAATTGATTCTTCCAGCAACAGCTTTTAAAAGCTACTCAACAATAAAGCAGGCAAAGCACATGTGTAATAAACAGCGTTAATGATCTAAAGCTCTCATAGTGTTCGGTGTTGAACATGCTGACTCACTTCCTGGAACACTAAATGGAACTCAGCCCACGTTAATAATAGTCGCTCCACTTGTTTCCTGCTGTTAGAAGTCAAAAGGTCTATTCTATTCCAGTTGAACCCTAAATGTACATTAATGCTCTGCAGAAGCGTCCCTGAAGAGCAGTGTATCTCACAGGCAGCAGGTCTTATGAATAATAAATACAACAATTAATCATCACCATTGATTACAGAAACCGATCTGAGAAGGAAGCGGTGACACAAAGTAAAACCAGGGGAAGCCCCGTCCAGACGGTTCACTGTGTTACTGAAGACTGAACGTGTTGCTCATGTTCAACCTGCTCTGATAAAAACACACTTTCAGTAAATCAGGATCACATTTAAATGTGTCTGCAAGATATTTTAAACACCTTTCAGTTCCTCTTTCTGCACTTTTATTTCACTTTTGTTGCATTTGAGGCAACATACAACTTATTACTACACTTCATTTATATTTCTGGTTTGCTATCTTTGTATTTCATTACATTTTATGTGTATTATTAACTGTTTGTTATTATTATTATGGCTTATTGTCTGATGCATATTTAAAGCACTTTAAATTGCCTCTGTGTAAACAACTTCCTCTAGGATTCAGGCTGCAGAGCTCACGATCATTTAAATGAACCCAACCAATGAGAAGCGGCTTTTAAGGGAAACGTGACGCAAACAATAAAACACAAGTCAGTTAAAAAATAAACGCCTTTGATTTCAAAATGAAACTGTTGGATTTAAAAGTGGATTTGGAGCCGAAACACGTCCCCGTTTGGTGATCAGCATCTAAACGTTACGGAGCTCCGTTAAGAGGGGATCACCCAGGATGTGATGAGTGCATGTGGTGTGTGTGTGTGTGCATGTGGTGTGTGTGTATGTGCATGTGGTGTGTGTGTATGTGTGTGCGTGTGTGTGTGCATGGATGAGATCATCAGAGGTCTGCAGCACAGACAGTGTGAGTGAACAACAGGTCTTTTCCAGAGAGTCTGGATCCCCCTCAGGACTGACCTCATCCTCCATCCATCAGCGACCTGACACTAACCAGCTCTGCTCTGGGACTGTGTGTGTGTGTGTGTGTGTGTGTGTGTGTGTGTGTGCGTGCGTGTGTGTGTGTGTGATAGTACTCTCACACTGCTCAAGAGGCCCTGAGGTGATCATCACTACACTAAACTACTACACACAGAAACCAGCAGTATTAGTATTTTACAGTGTATTACTCAACTGAGAAAAAGCCCCACGATGCGTTCATGTGCACAGATAATACGTAGGAAATATGTACCTCTGGTGATATTCAACCCATCTTCCTCAACGAGGGGTTGAAGATGAAACTGTCTATATTTTAGGGCACATAGTTTTCTTAGAGTGTAGGAGGGTTTTTAAATGGTAAGTTTGAAGTAAGACAGTTGTGTATACACGGTTTCTAAGGTGATGTATTCAAGATGTTTATTGTCACTCATACGTGCACTCCTTCCACACGGGAGGAAGTAGACTTCTTCAATTTCTTGTTGCAAAGTTAGTTTTCAGAATAGCTTTTTATTCCGTCTATTTTTACTGTACTGGACGTTTTAAAAGGGGTTGCCCGAAATGACATAATACTGCTGTGCAGATAGTTCTTTTCTTTTTTTAAATATCCATGTCTGATTGTTATGTTGTCAGGAAGTACTGTCATACCAGAGTCTCAGTACAGTTACTTTGATATGTATAAATATGTCTTTTTTTATTATAACAAAATTAAATTCAAAACCATAAATGTCTAAACTGAACTTTGTCTGAGCAAAATAGTCTAAAAATGGCAAAGTTTTGATTTAAATTGGGAAAATAATTATCACAAAGTAAGTAAACATGATTAAAAATCTCACCAGATGTTCAATGCAACCTTTGTTTTTCACCAAAAACGTATTGAGTTTCCGTAGCCTGGTTACGCTACATCATGTTGATAATAATGTTATTTATTACTAGTACTAGTTTACGCGTTGTTTTTCTGTCTTTTGATATAAAGTAACATGGAAGATGTTCACTACATGTTGAGTACATAACGGCTGAGCTTTTCTGTTTGTTTTATTTGTGAGATGTGATAGATACAGATTCTGAAAAAAAGAATATAATTTAAAAAGAAATCCGTCTCTAACACACGATTCAATGGAGGTAAATGGAACGTATTCGTGAGGGTAAACAGTGATGTTGCCGTTTTGTAACGTCCACTTCTTTTTGTTTGGATTATAACTGATTTGGTTTTGTTTCTGGAGATGTGATGAATGCAAATTTCTAATAAAGAAGAAAATATTATTTAAAAAGAAATCCGTCTCTAACACACGATTCAATGGAGGTGAATGGAATTCATTTGTGGTGCTGAATGCATTGAAAAATGAATCAAAAGCTGTGTGTCGTTCTAAAAACAGAGTCCCAATAACTGAGAATAACCCTCAGACCTCACCGTGAACCCTTTTATTAGCATCTACTTCATGTTTTTAATCATTACGATGAACTCAACCTACGTTTTGAGCCCAAATACACACAAAAAAGCTGAATTTTTTTTACATTTAGTCTGCGTGAAAGAGAACATAAAGTAAGCGAGTCTTCTCCTGAGCTCCAGGTCTTACAGTCCTTTTGCATCATACGTGAGGTCCAGCTGCTCGCTGTCACCACATGCTTGTATGAATATTTAACGGCCAAAGTCACCGAGACGAATCCGCCCGTAACGTCCTGCACTTCCAGCCGTTGACGCGAGGAAGTCTCAGATTAATGCTACGCGGCGGCGGAGGACGAGTCCTCCATCCGTCTTCCTCCGTGTCGACGACTCCCTTAACAAATATATCTCGGCTGTGGCGGCGCTTCATCTGGATATTTTGCATATCTTAATTAGTGCTCACAAAGCATACAAATGAGCCGGTCGGCCCTCATTAATTAGCTGTGTGGGTTTTCTTCTTTAGTGGCAGGAGTGAGTGGGTGTTTCTAGTGTTCCCAACCTGGATTTAATCAATCAGGTCAATTAAAGACGGGTCTGTCGTTTACAGTGATGGTCAGCAGACATTAGGTATCTACGGCAGCAAAGATAACACAATATTCTATCATTTGTTTCACTCTTTTTGTGAAAGTTTTTAATCTGAATTTCCTTGTTTTTCTTCATTACAGCTCTTACCAATGAATCAAATGACTGTTTCAATCATTTATAATAACATTAAATGATCTAAAAAGCTCTGACAAACAACCAGCAGACAGACAGAGTTAGATACTAGATGGTGAACATCGTGGTTTGTTGTTTTCCAATATTCCAATATGGTTGTTGGCAAAACAATCTCACTGCAAGGTCCATTTATTAGCCGTTCTGGAGCTGAATCACACAACCTTCCTCAGCAGGTGGAATTGTCGGGGATTGTAGAAACACAAATTTTGATATTCTTTTAAGCACGTTAAAGACTTCTTGTCCATATTGCCTTAAAAGTTGAGATTCCATGACCACCGGGTAGTCCCCATCTGCTGAGGAAGATGGTGTTATACGATCAAAAGCTCTGGAACAGCTACCAAATGGATTTTATGGTGATGTTGTTATCAAGTGGCGCCACCAGCTAATATAGACCGCCACCCCAACAGCCACCCAGATGAGCCACGGTATGTTTTATCTTTACAAAATAACACCTGATGCCTTCAAGTGCACTGGTTTGTTTGGGATGTTGAGCTGTATGAATTAAATGATATGCATTATGAAAACCCACCTGACATGACCGACAGACACCAACAGTTGTGGAGGATTAACGCCTCACATTGTCATTAAAGCGTGTTTATCACAAAATCTCATTATTTTACATTTAGATTTACAGAAACCCAGCGAGCCTGGAGTCTAATCTGCTTGTTTTGTGTCTAAATGAAAACACATTACCGAACACTGTGGGGATTTACAGCGACACGCGACCTGCAGAGAGACAACGAGCCCTGAATTTATGAGCGGAATCTGTGCCGACGCTCCAGAAACAGAGACGCTGAGAAAAAGAGGACACAAAGGCTTCGACCGGGGAGCGTCGAAGGGACTCCTGCCTTGCTCAAAAGCACCTGGGCAGCCACAATGTTTCAGCTCTTCCTGTTTGAGAGTCACAATCTGTCGCTCAGGCATCAGTGACTGAAGATGGAGGGCTTCTTTTACTCTTTAAAGATACTGCTACCACGTCCACGGACAAAGACAAACCCTCACGATTCGGCTCAGTTTAGCGTTCACATCACAGGGTGAACCAACGCTTTACTGACATCCTCATCCGCCAATATTCAGTACAATATGCGATCAGGACATCGACATTTATGCTTCTCTAGTCACCGATCTGTGATGATGATACATTGTAAACAACCAACCAGTGTTTCTTTTGACAGGAGGTTCACTTCAGTTACATTGTGATGCGTTCAGGCTCTGTTCCTTTAAAATCTGAATTGGGCGAAAGGTAAATTATAACGTTATCGTGATGGGTTCACATGTGACTGGAGCGTTTAGAGAATACAAAGCAGTTCATCTCGTACCGATTAATAGCAATTTATTTAACAACGATGTAATATTGTCCCCCCCCCCCCCCAAGATAACAGTCTCACATCTATTCTTTATTACAATATTATATATTTATTATTATATTAAGTCTTGAATAAAAGCATCAAGAAAAACATAAATCCACAAAATAAAAACTAAAACTAATGACATGACGAAAGCAATCGAAGCTCCTAAACTGGCCTTTTTATTCATGTGAGCACGTCGTGTTATTCATCTTAATGTTATTGCTTTTTAATATCTATATTACTTTTGGGTAATTGATTTTTATTTTTTTTTTCGTGGCTCTAATTGACTTTTTAGACTGACTTACAAACTCAAACAATTATTTTCATTCATCATTATTATTTACTTGATTCATCGTTTGGTCTTAAAAACATTATCACGTCACAATTACACAAAACAACAAAGTGACGTTTTTATATTGTTTAAATCTAAACAGCCAAAAGTCAAAAACATTCAGTTTGCTGTGATTGAAGACGAAGAAGAAGTGAATCCAAATGATTCTGGAGTCTTTATTTGCAAAGTGACTTCAACGAATATTTAAATATCAAAGTAGCTGCAGATGAAATTTCTGTTGATCCACTAAAAGATGAACAGAATACTTACACACAACAACCCCGAGTCCTCCAGAATGAACCCAAACCCGTTAGAAATATAATAGAAATATGATTTTGGGGTAAAAAAAGCATAATAAACATTTTGTTTAATGTAAATATAAAGATGAATAAATTCATACGCTCCTTCACAACGTCCTTCACTCCTCAAAGAGTTCAATCTGCACTTTCCGACAATGACCGGCGCTGAATAATAAAGACGCCGCAGATTTCATTACTGATCTGGACGGCGGTGACCCCCCCCCCCCCCCCCCCATACACACACACACACACACACACACGATGCAGGATACCAGAGATGATCTGGTGTCGGTGAGGACTCAATATGTCAGGATGACCGGTGCTCGACCGAGCTAATAAACAGGCCGGGACAAAGAGAAGACGGGCTGAATAAAATAAAAAGTCTTCCCCACCTGCTGAGAAAGTAATAAAAACAGACACAACAGCTGTGACTGAAACACACACAGAAAATAAAGAAAGGAGTAAAAACATCCAATAAGATTCCATTGATTGTATTATGGGTGTGCAAGTGTGCACAAGCTCGCTGTCTGACACACACACACACACACACACACACACACCCGTCCGTTCAGCTTCCTGTCTGTTTCTGTTCTTTATGTTTTATTTTTATTCAGTATTTTATTTTGAAAGGACCACAATTTCAGCTTTCAAGAATTTCACTTTAAAGAAAGAGGTCAGCTGTGTGAAGGTTTAAAGTGCCGATGAAGTAAAATGTTTCTCTGGATTCATTAAATTGTTTTTTTTGTGTATTTTGTGTAAAGTGGCAACATTACAAATGAGCCACATTAGCTTTTAGCAGCTCCTGTTAGCAGCGTTCTCACGGATGTACAGACGACTATCACTGCATCACTTTGAGGTTAAATAAAACTTAAAAACATGAAGGTTCTCAGGGAGGTTCTGCAGTTATACGAAGCATCTTTTTGGAGGGTTTCTAAGCACATTTATGGACGAACATCGTAAGTAATGACATCCTCAGAGAGTGTAAATCACAGTGAATCTAAAGAGAGTATAATATATTAGAGAGAAATAATATTATATAATAATATACTTATATAAGAGGACGTAGTCACCGTGACGGCATCTTTTGTTTTTTTGGACATTTTGAAGCCAGGAATACGGCATTTGGCCGTCGCCATCTTGTTTTTTTGCAACCAGAAGTGACACGAGAGGGTGGAGCTTAATACAACCGAACGCTGAATGAAATATTTTGTAGCCGACCAAAATGTTGCAAATAACGTTCCTAAAGTAAACACACACTGTGAACATTAACCACTCCCAGACCGCACAACGCCGTGGTAGAGACCTGTCAATCACCGTGTAGCCCCGCCCTAAAGCATACCCTGCTTTATGGTCTGTTTGACTCTAAATGGACCATAATGTACTAAATGAACATCATGCTGTATTGAAGAAGACTTGAAACTAGAGATTGAGACCATAAACTCATGTTTACAATGTTTACTGAGGTAATAAATCAAGAGAGAAGTAGAGTCATTTTCTCATAGACTTCTATACAACCAGAGGAGTCGCCCCCTGGTGGACACTAGAGACAATGCAGCTTTAACACATGAAGCATCAAGAATTTGTATAACTACAAATGGGCAAAAAATGTGATGCAAAACAGAAGGACGTTCATTATTTAAAGAATGCTACAGTCCTACTGCCGACTGTACCACGAACGTGATCTGACTTAATCTAAAAAAACACACTTTATAATCCCTGAATTTGGATCATTTAAGACGTTTTAAGACCTTTATAAACGCATGGTTTAATACCCGGGACAAACTGTTCCACCGGCCTCAGATTATCAGGGAAACCCGGCAGGCTGTCGACACGTCTCGGTGTCGACGACGTCACCGCCTCCGAATTACAATTCAAACTCCGGCTCCAGCTCACTAATGAGCGAACAAACAGCCTCTAATAGGGCTGTGAAATTGCGTAAACAGACTTAATGCGGCTGGTTGAAGGTCCGCCTGGTGCAATGTGGCGCTGCTGTTACCAACCAATTATAAGGACCAGCATGGCAGAGCTGAAGGACTGGGTGAGGACGGGGGAGGAAGAGGGGAGGAGAGACTCATCACTATCACTCTGTACATGCTCAGTGTGGCTCTGGAGAAAAGGGGGTGTGGTGCTGTTTAAGATTGTACATCCAGAGTAGTGGGTGTTTGACTCTGAGATCACACGTTGTTTGTACGGTTTTTATTTTATATTTACACCACATGACACGCAGATTCATTCTCTTTCCTTTCTAACATTTTTCCATCCCTTCTCTCTACTTCTGTCTCTCTCTCCCTCCCCGTCTCTCTCTCCCTCCCTCCCTGTCTCTCCCTGTCTCTCTCTCTTTCTGTGTCTCTCTCCCTCCCTGTCTGTCTGTCTCCCTCCCTCTCTCTCCCCCCCCCCCCCCTCTCTCTCTCTCTCTCAGCTGTGGATGGTTGCCGAGCAGTTCCCCATTAACTGAGGAATTATGCAAGCAGGAAATTCAAATAAGATGCAGATTCTTGGAGGAGCCAGACTCCGATACCTCTCCCTTTACCGGAGAAAGGAACCCCTCTGCAGGCCGGGGCCACTTTTCACCGGTAAATACCGGTAAATGACAGAATGCCTCCTCCTTCACGCTGGAGTCAAAGAGTGTTTGGCTGTTTAAATACACAACGCGTAATGTTTTTGCACCGTTTAGTCATCGACACATTCATCGTGAGAAGTGAGTGAATAAGCTGAAACACACGACGTCGTCACAGAGAGACAGTTGAAGGTTGAATCTTTCCTCCACAGAAAACAGAGCTCAAAATGGAAACCCGATGTGTTGTGCTGGTTTTAACGGCACCACCTCATTGATCAACCAGGATGTCTTTACCAGCTTTGATTAATGCAACTTACAAGCTTTTTCTATCTTTATTCAAGTTCATCACTAACACTACATTTTACAGATGACATGTGAACACATCATGATAACGTTATAATGTACCTTCAGCCAGTACTCATGTTCACTGAGCAGAGCCTGAAGGCATCATCATGTAACTGAAGTGAACCTCCGTTGGTTAGCCGTTGGCGGTGCTGCTAACGTTACTAGCTCTCCTCCTGTTGGTTAGCCGTTGGCGGTGCTGCTAACGTTACTAGCTCTCCTCCTGTTGGTTAGCCGTTAGCGGTGCTGCTAACGTTACTAGCTCTCCTCCTGTTGGTTAGCCGTTAGCGGTGCTGCTAACGTGACTAGCTCTCCTCCTGTTGCTTTAAACACTGATTGGTTGTTTACAATGAAACATGATCAGAGATCAGAGACTAGAAACACATCAATGATGTCATGAATGTTTTACTGAATGTTGGCCGGTAACGATCGTCAGTAAAACTTTATTTACACTGTGATGGTTAAAGTTACAACACTACAGCTCCGAATGGGAACACAAATTGGACCCAAAATCTTCCCAATCGTCCTATAATGACCAGAATAAGTTCAAATATTACACTTTTCTCTCCTCCCCTTCACTTGTCACGTTGCTCCATTTGGATTCCCGTCTCACTCTCCTGCATTATGACACAGCCGGCGTCCCAGATGACGCGGCCGACTGCCCTGACTTATCTTTATCGTTCTCCCCCTGTAGGATGAAGTAGAGTCTAATAATAGCTGTGTAGAAAACCCGGCCTATAGCCGCGCACGCTCAGCCTGCTTTTGATGCTGGAGAGCACCACGGCGACCACGTTTCATGCCTTTAACGGCTATAACGTGTGTGTGTGTGTGACATCTTTAATTCGGCTGCACGGAAGCTAACGAGAGCTAACGAGCGCTAACGCTAGAGCTACAGAGTAATTATCCCTCAGTGTTGTTGGTGAAACCAGGACTCAAGACAGGGCTGTCGGTAACGATCACAGTCACACACACACACACACACACACTTTAACAGCGTGAGAGCAGCCGGGAGTGAAGATGGAAAGGCAGCCAATTGGGTGAAAGAGTCGGTGGTCAGCCTACGGAGGCGAGCCAATGAGAACGTGGCTACGGCTCCCAGGGGGGCGGGGCGTTGGAGCCCGGCCTTCCTTGTTTTTGTGTTTTTGGCTCGGACTGCGGAGCCGCATTCCTGCCGTTCCCCCCCCCCCCGCTCTGCTCTCCATTCCCGGGCTGGTGGCTGAGTTCAATAGGTGAAGCAGGGAACTGTGGGAAACTAAGGAGGAGGAGCAGAGCGGGGGGGGGGAGGTTGGCAGAGGAGGTGCATGTTTGAAAACCTCAGGGAAAGGTAGCCGGGCAGAAATGAAAGATGTCAGAGAAGAAAACACGAAACAGAAAGCAGAGTCACTTCCTATCAGAACACGCTTCAGTTCCTCCACACAGAACTTCTCAAGGACGATTTCAAGACCTTTCAGTTTGTTGTCGACTGTCAGATTCCTATTTATTACTTTTATAAAAGTTGAAATAAACTCACTCGCACACCTGACGTCACTTCACCTGGATGTTTTTTTAGGACTTTACATCCAAACCCAGCGTTTGCCCATCTTCACTCAGGATTAAAACAATTTCTTTGATCCACAAGCTGCCTGACGTCTGTAGACACCCAGAACTCTACGACACCTCATATTAGTAGAGAGACCGGACTAAACTATGTATATAAATGTATGTGTATACAACATATTACATTACATTACATTACAGTCATTTAGCAGACGCTTTTATCCAAAGCGACTTACAATAAGTGTATTCAACATCGGTTTTCGAGAGAACAACTAGTCACCAGAAGTAATAAGTGCATGTCCCTACCTCAAACAAGCATCTAAGAGCATAAACCAGAGCCAACGTACAGTGCAGAAACAAAGGAATGCAATAAGTGCCACAAGCTAATATAAAAACAATAAGTGCAATAAGCTAGTATGAATACAGTAGATGCAAGGTAAGTGCTAAGCGGAAGGGTAGGCCTTCTTGAAGAGGTGAGTTTTCAGCCTGCGCCGAAAGATGGGCAGCGACTCTGCCATCCTGACGTCAGTGGGGAGTTCATTCCACCACTGTGGGGCCAGGACAGAAAACAGCCGCGACCGGGTCGATCGGCCGCAGGGACCTCTGAGCGACGGGGCAACCAGTCGCCCCGAGGTAGCAGAGCGAAGTGGTCGGGCCGGGGTGTAGGGCTTGACCATGGCCTGGAGATAGGAAGGAGCTGTTCCTTTCACTGCCCTGTAGGCTAGCACCAGAGTCTTAAACTGGATGCGGGCTCTTACAGGTAGCCAGTGTAGAGAACGGAGAAGGCAAGTTGTGTGGGAGAACTTGGGGCGATTGAACACCAGGCGAGCTGCAGCTTTCTGGACAAGCTCCAGAGGTCTGATGGCCAGCGCCGGGGCTCCGGCAAGTAGTGAGTTGCAGTAGTCCAGGCGGGAGATGACAAGAGCCTGGATTAGCACCTGCGCCGTCTCATCAGTGAGGAAGGGGCGAATCCTCCTGATGTTGTAGAGCAGGAATCTGCAGGAGCGTGTAACCGATGCAATGTTTGCTGAGAACGACAGTTGGTCATCCAGGGTCACACCCAGGTTTCTCGCAGTCCGAGTTGGCGTCACCACGGTATCATCAATGGTGATGGACAGGTCTCGGTGCGGGCAACCCTCCCCCGTACATAAGGTACAAACAATAACCATGCTGCCGTATTTACGCCTCGATGACATTATTTTGAGTGTTGATGGAGCTGCTACAATGTTAGCATATAGCCTAGCACCGATCAAACCAGACTCCATTCAGAAAACAAGCATTTTAAAAGGTTTTTACTTGTCGTCTTGTTGTACAGAAGCAACAAAACATGAATTCAGACATTTGACAAATAGGCACCATTGTGTCGTTATTTCTGCATCCTTTTGATCGGTTTATTGGAATTAAATCACCGCTAAATCTGTTTATTTTTGGGTTCATACCGCTGCAGTAAACCAGCCAACACGTGGCTCGCTAGATATACAGTGAATACTCACGTTGAGTTTAGTTTTGTTTCGTTTCTCCAGGATATTTGGGACTGCGTGGTTAGTAATATAGTGGATATTTCAGCCATGATGGATGAAAAAATGTTGGTGGCATTTTCACACACAAGGGTAATTCTTGTACTGTATTAGATGCATTATTGGTCACTACATTTTAGTAAGTGTTGGGGATCGTTTTGACATCCAGACACAACACAGACCAACTCCTAAAGAAGGTTTAGAAAGGTCAAAGGTCAGGATCATAGTGCTGGATGCGAGTCTGGTGACAGCAATCTAGAAACACCAGAGCTTCATTTCTACTGCAGGATGGAGGAAGAAACTGGAGAGGGGAGGATGACTGAGGAGGAAGAGGACGTGAGGTACGTCTCCACCAGATCGGTTTTCAGCCGCGGAGAGTTACTGTTCTCACTGGAGAGGAAAAGGTTGTTTAAGGTTTGAGGGGATGGGAGGACTGGGAGGGGAGGACTGGGAGGACGGGGAGGACTGGGAGGGGAGGACTGGCAAAGAAAAGACCAGTTTAACAAGCTGGTCACAGACGGATGAAGCCTCCGTCAGACCCGATATGTTCATGGTCATTTAGAATCAGTGTAAGTTTATTTTTATTTTTTTAAATGTCCTGATCACCACGTCTTTAAAAAATGCCCAGAAATACTGTAAAATGGCCGTTATTGTCAACACGTTTAAGCAGCCATCGGTGATTCGGTGTGACGAGTGACCATGTTAACTGGTGTAAAACACAAAAATACTCAGTTTAATCTCAAAGAAAGAGAAGACGAAGAACACCAGCAAATATTCACATTTCAGAAGCTGTAACCAGGGATTTTTTGGGGGAATTTTTGCTTGAAAATCAACAAATTGTTTCAGTTCCAATTCTTTAACAACATAATTATTTGCTTATGTTAATGTTTGTTTAAAACAAATAGCAGCTTATATATTGTTTTAAAAGGTCTCAACTGGCTTCTTCTTGAATGATCTCAACAACTATTTGATGGATTGTGATGAAATTTGGTTCATACGTTCATGTTCCCCTGGGGATGAACTGCAACAAATCGGATGATCCTCTGACTTTGCTTCTAGCGCCACCATAAGGTCAAAATATCAATGTATATATTGTATCGGCCTCAAGAATCCAGAATCGGTCGGGCATTATTGGACAAAAAAATAAAACTGGAGGTGAATTTGTTTTTTTGGTGTAAATTTGTAACTTCTGCTGAGCAGGAAGTGATGTCAAAAACCAGCCAAACTGGTTCTGTTTGGTTACATCTGGTGATTCTGTCACTTTGGCAAGAAACCAACCACTGAGAGGTCTGTGTGTGATGGAAAAATAAAATGACTTGGCTTCGTAAAATAATTTCGAAACCCCATCTGCTGCTTTGACTGGTGAACGACAGAAGTTCATTTCCTGTCATGGTGGTGAGTCAGGCGGAGAAATGGCACGATGGCGCAAGTCCCGTACCGCCGCCGACGTCTAAAAGTAGTCCCGGCGGTTTACGCCTCACCAAAAAGCGTGGAATTTGTTATTTTTTCATCACATTAAACTAACGAGCCTGAGTTGCCTCAGACAGGAAAGGAACAAAAGGCGGTTAAGATACAAAATGTGTGTTTTTGTTAGACTCGTTTTCTTTCCAAAAGTTGCTTCCTCTCCCATCTTTCCTGTAACCTTTCCTCTGTATAGACACAGTCTAATGAAGCAGGAACAATACATAAATAACAGTGGTTAAAAATACCCAATTGTTAAAAACTTTTACAGGCTTAACTTTCTCCAGTTCCATCTCCGCTGTGTATATTATGAGTTAAAGCAAACATACCAGTTACAAATATATTCCAAAAAAGGTAACGTATGAGGCAGTAAAAACTGCTTTTTTGGTGCAATTAATGGCATCTAACAATAAGAAATCCCTTGTTTTAAAAGACTAAAAAAACACTCCTGCTTGCTCTTCTTTTGAAGAGCATTGACTTCCTTTGACTGACATGAACCGACTAGCCGGACGCGCTCACTCGCTCGTAAAACGTGCACAGACTCAGTGTGAAATATTAATGTGGATGTTGGGTATCAAACAGCAGGAGGCTCGACTGTCTGTTCACATCTCTGTAACGGCGGCTCTGCAGACAAGAGAAAGAGGTCACTACGACAAATACCTGCAGTACAACTGACCTGCATACAGTACAACTCTGCAGGGTGGCAACTGGGAAAAAAGAGAAAAGTACTGCCCTGCTGGTTTCAAAACATACAGGCCGTGTTCAGACAAAGACAATAATAGAATTGCTTTATATTCAAAGTCACAAAGGAAACATGTTTTTCCACCAAATGCTGCAGGTTGTTTGACTAACCACATTGGTTATTATCCCTTTTTAATTATCCATGAAACACGAGTGTTTGAGATTCATTTATTTAGATGGAGATTAAACATGACAATTTAATTGAATCTTTGTTGATTGTAAATAAAGCTATTTCTATATAGGAGTAAGTTCAAATTTGACTTTGGGCAAGTAGATTTTTGACCCATTTGCCCGATCAGGGCGAAAAACATGACTGTTGAACTAAACAGTCCACGAACTTACGAAGTTAAGAACTTAACTTAAACTCAAACCTCCTGAGATCTCAAACCTCAGCTGTAGATATCTCAAACCTCAACTGTAAAGAGATCTCAAACCTCAACTGTAAAGAGAACTCAAACCTCAACTGTAGAGAACTCAAACCTCAACTGTAAAGATAACTCAAACCTCAACTGTAAAGAGAACTCAAACCTCAACTGTAGAGATCTCAAACCTCAACTGTAGAGATCTCAAACCTCAACTGTAAAGAAAACTCAAACCTCAACTGTAGAGATCTCAAACCTCAACTGTAAAGAGAACTCAAACCTCAACTGTAGAGATCTCGAACCTCAACTGTAAAGAGAACTCAAACCTCAACTGTAAAGAGAACTCAAACCTCAACTGTAGAGAGAACTCAAACCTCAACTGTAGAGAGAACTCAAACCTCAACTGTAAAGAGAACTCAAACCTCAACTGTAGAGATCTCAAACCTCAACTGTAGAGATCTCGAACCTCAACTGTAAAGAGAACTCAAACCTCAACTGTAAAGAGAACTCAAACCTCAACTGTAGAGATCTCAAACCTCAACTGTAAAGAGATCTCAAACCTCAACTGTAAAGAGAACTCAAACCTCAACTGTAGAGATCTCAAACCTCAACTGTAAAGAGAACTCAAACCTCAACTGTAGAGATCTCAAACCTCAGCTGTAAAGAGATCTCAAACCTCAACTGTAGAGATCTCAAACCTCAATCGTACTGAGAACTCAAACCTCAACTGTAAAGAGAACTCAAACCTCAATCGTACTGAGAACTCAGATTCAGCATTGAAAATGTCAGATATCATTCTAAACCCGAGTAAAGTTCAGGCAGTGAAACAGTAACTCTACAATGAGTCATTAGAGGGTCCTGCACTTTGCTCAAAGGAACTACAGCACAATGAAGTCCTGATGAAGACCAGCAGACCTGGCTTTCTTTAGTTTGTGATTTGTCATATAAACGGCAAATTGCAGGACATTTTGCTTCAGTTTCTGGATCTTCTTCTCTAACGTACTTGGATGAACGTGATCGGGTAAGGTGATCGATTGAGGAACTGCAGCATCAGTTTTCATCCCCAACTTGAATCCCCCTGACACCATTCTAGTCTTCACAACAACTTCCTTTCCCAAAAAAGAAAGAGGTGGACGGGGACAGTTTGGTAGGTAGAGTAACGTCTGAAACCGATTCTTTCATTAGAGCTGAATGAGCTTCCGTCGGGGAGTATCACATTCAGCCCGGTTGGTGCGGCGGTGGTGGTGGTGGTCTCGGTAGCAGCACTGGACCTGGTTTTGTTCAGAGTGAAGGGACAGTGTGAGTAATGTCTGGATCTTTTAGTTACAGTTGTAGGAGGAGGGCATAAAAAACGGGGATGATACAAAACAACCAGGTTTTTAAAATATTCAAATTCAGTTAATCTGGGTATTTTGTGCAGATTTTCTGTGTGCAAGTACAGATTTTCTGTGAAAAGAGGCATAAAATGATGAACGATTTAGTCTTATCAACACACACAATTGTCTTTTTTCTCCCTCATGTAAATTCATGAGCTGTTACTGTTTGACTGAGTCGATTTCATCCACGTTTGTTGACTTTTTGTAACTCAAAAAATACTTTTTTTTATATTTGAGGCGTGATGCCCCGCTGAAATAAAAAGAGCCTCTGCAATCTATTGTTAGAAAATGTTAGAAATGAACAATAACCCTTCATCACACAGCAAACACATATTTTTGGAATAAGGTGACTATTTAAACCACCATCTAGTATCTACATTGATATCTGGTTCACTTTGTTTACATGCCCATTTATATTCCACTAGTATTCAGAATATGATAAAATTACTATTTTATCTACATAAATGATCATTTATTATCATTATCATCATCATCGTACAGTAAGAAGCCACTGCTCCCTTCCTCCCTTGTTTCCTACCTGAATGAAATCTAATAACTACATTTTGATTCTTTTGATAAATAAAAACCTTCCAGAGCATTTCAGTGTCTCACGGCGCTGCTGCCAACAAACTGTTTCCTATTTCCAGCGTGTGAGACGGAGAGATGGAGGCTCAGAGCTCCACAACTCCCAACCAATCCTGAACGTGGAGCGCAGCAGGACGGAGCTAATTCAATCAGCTGAACAGATGAAAACAGAAACTGTGATTCTTCTCCCAAATAACAAAAGCGTTTATTTTTCATTTATATGTTAAACAGTCAGAAGAGTGTGACCAGGAAAGTTACATTAAAACAATAAACTTCCTGGCTGAGGTGAAGGTAAACATCTATACAACACATTAACTTAAATGTTATCTTTTTATAAAAGATGAAACGGTGTCCTGAGGAGAATTCAAAGAGCAGCTGCTGCGGATGTTTCGGTACCCGGTGCATCATATACTTTAAACTAATACGGTTAATTGAGTAATGACACGTAATTATAACATCGTTGCAGACTTGGCTTTCCCGTTACACACTGAATGTGTCCAGATTGTGCTCTGCAGCCTCACTTCATTCCAATTAAAGAAAGAGGAGAATCTCAGTAAAATATGTCGTTCATAGGCCACCACCACTAGTGTTTCTGGAGATTTATCATCGTTCTAATCATTTCTCATTCACACTAGTTTATGTCGAAACTCAAAATAAAAAACATGGCAGCCAGGACAGAACAGAAAACTGCAAATCAATCAAAAGAAAAAAACTCCCACAGCGGGACGATGAATACACCCCACAGGTAATTTATTCATTACTAGATTGGATTTTTTTAGTTGTTTATCAGCTAATAAAAAGACCCACATATTTGCTGGACAATGCCTCATAAAGGGGAATTGAGTTGTATTGATTTGAATGTCACATAATTATAAATTTATACTTTTTTTTTGGCCGGAGGTCAAGAGTCTTCTGGCACATCGTGACAGGAAAAACTCATTTATTGAGACATTTTACAGACCAAACACTTAATTGATTGACTGACTGAGAAAATAACTAAACTAAACAATGAATGGAATTCTTAACAATCAGAATTCTTAATTCAACAATGTAAAATGAATGCATTTGCAGCCCTAGACATGCATTATGTGATATAGGCAATGCTAAGTATTGAGGTCAGAAACCACAAAAACAAATTCATAATATTTCCGTTACAGTAAAATTAAGATAAATGTGAAATAAAGACTCAAATAACGTCGCTTATTTTCTCCAGAAAACAATACGTCTCCAGGTTGGTTTTGTTTGACTGATTGTCCAAATCCAACAGATAGAAACGAAAAAAAGCAACAAATTATCACGAAAAACAAAATATTTGAGTTTTTTTTTTTGCTCCACATGTTGATCTAAAATATAAAAGTTTAACAAAATCTGTCGAGCCGCCGTTTAGTGACAGAGCGATGACAATGCTGCTAAAATACAACTTAAAAAACAAGAGAAAAGACTCCATTTCCCATAATGCTGTGCGGTAGGAGATGGAGATATTGACAATTGAGAAACTGTTTTTGAATAAAATAATCAGATGTGGATGCTTGTTTTGGGAAAATAAAGCAAAATAAAACAGCAAAATGTTGCAAAGACCATGTATAAATAAAATGAGCCATAATATTGGGACGATAGCAGGACAAACGGTGTGGCAGGTTTCTATCATCTCTGACAAAACCTAGAAAACGGGCCGAGGCAGATTCAGGGAAAACATCCTCTCTCGACCGGAGAACGCTTGGCATCGACCGGCGAAACCAGCTGGCTAAATACAGGAAATATACCAACTAAATATGTGAGCGAGAATCATCCAGAAAGAAGCCCACGCAGCTGAAGTTCTCTTGAGCCCGGGCGGTAGCGGGGCGGCCCCCAGGTGTGAACGCGAAGAAACGTATGAATATCAATGAGGGCGCTGATGAAAAAGAGGGGAGTCGTGCTCAATAAGCTTTCTCTGGGTAAATGAGGGTTTGGAACAAGGTTTAAATTAACGCTGCAGACGCGAGGGGAGGGGGTTCTTCAGCAAATCACAGTGGGTTCTTTCCTGTTGTCTGATGAGCCCATCAGTGCTGCTGGTCACTCATGTGATGAGTAATTGAGGAACACACTCTGCAGGCTTTAATGAGAAAATAAGCAGTCTTTTCTCTCTCTCTTCATGAATAAAAATCACTTCTTGGAGGTTTAAGGGAAATGAAATCTAAATAATATAAGCAGTGATAACAAACACGGCATCTGTTTTTGAAGTGTTTTCGCTCTAAATATGAGATATCAAAAAACAAACAAAAGAAAAACAAAAGTGACACCTACTTCCACCGGATGATTGATGGCATTAAAAAGAAGGTAATTCAATTTATTTTTTAAAAGGACATTCAGCAAATTATGTCTAAATGACACTTTCACAGAGTGGGCCCTGCATATATCTTAGGAAGTAAATTCAGATGATGATTTTCTTTCTCCACCTGCAGTGTTGTTGCCTGGGTTTGATGCACGCCATCTCAACAGTGACCCCTTTTAAAGCATAAACCATGAAATCAGAACTAATGCTGGAATCGTGTGTCTCATATCGAGTTGTCAAGTTGTCAGGAAGTGAATCAGAAACTTGGCCGGCAGAAAAATATCAGCAACGTTAACGGGAGACCGTCCAGAGTTTATATATTTAACTCTTTAACGGAATTTACATCCTCACACTGGAAAGAGTTGTTTAAATTTGAAATAGAATATTAAGAGAAATCAGCATTTTATAGCTACATGCCTAACTAGAAAAGTTACACAAAACAGAAGACACGAAATAATGGTATTTGATGTATTTGATTCTATCACCATATTATCACGATACGATAGTCACAATACGATATTATCACACTACTAAAGTCACAATACGATATCACGATACTAAAGTCACAATATGATATCACGATACTTAAGTCACAATACGATATCACGATACTTAAGTCACAATACGATATTATCACGAAACTTATGTCACAATACAATATCACGATACTTAAGTCACATTACGATATCACGATACTTAAGTCACAATACGATATTATCACGATACTTATGTCACAATACGATATCACGATACTAAAGTCACAATATGATATCACGATACTTAAGTCACAATACGATATCACGATACTTAAGTCACAATACGATATTATCACGAAACTTATGTCACAATACAATATCACGATACTTAAGTCACATTACGATATCACGATACTTAAGTCACAATACGATATTATCACGATACTTATGTCACAATACAATATCACGATACTTAAGTCACAATATGACATCACGATACTTAAGTCATAATACGATATCACGATACTTAAGTCACAATATGATATCACGATACTTAAGTCACAATACGATATCACGATACTTAAGTCAAGTTTCTCACCAAAAACTACATTTTACAAGATCACCTTTTTTAGTGTGATCAAAAACAAACTAACAGGCTCAATTTGATTTTTGCATGTTTGTCTTTATTCTAATACTTTATTCTAACACCATGTGACCTCCCTCTGTGGGTTTATTGGGTGGGACCGAACTGCAGATCGATGTTAAGCCGATTGTCCCGGAGGGGAAACATTTTTTAAAAATGGACGAGGAGACATTTGTCAGCGATTGGTCGTGAGGACGACATGAAGAAATAAAGACAAATAAAAATATAATAATAATAATTTAATAAATAAAGACGAGCGCTCTACAGCTCCTTTTTTTTCTGCAGACGACAGAAGTGAAGTCTCACTTTTATTTGCATGTTACATTAATATTAATTAGAGCTCTCAGCTGACAAACACGCATCCACAAACTCAGCTTGTTTTATCTCATCTGCTAAAAAAATATCTCATTTGCATTTCTCCTGTAATTCATTTCTTCTGTCACTGTGTTTTAAGTTTGAAAGCTTCTCTGCATTGATTACATTCTTTAGGAACGTGTCATTGGGACGTACAGTAAAGAGGTTTTTTCTGCTTTTCCCCAAGAAGTCAACGCTGGTATTCTTGGACTTAAGCTGCCGTTTAGGTTTCATTGTGAGGATAGATTCAGGTGATCATATTGATTAATGGCAGAACACAATATCCTCAGTGTCGAACTATATTGCTTAATAACTAATACAGATGTTGTGATTAAACGATATCACTCGTACACCAAATGTAAAGTAGAAGATTTGAAGGTGTTTTCACTGTCTGACACTCTTTATGTTGTGCTGCAGATGACAGCCGGAGGATCATTTAACGATATACGCAGAGTTTCATGTGAGTCCTGGGTGATGAATCACATTCCCCTGGTTCCCTCTGGATCACTGACCACATCTCTGATTGTTTTAGTGATTCATAATAAGTCTGGTGCTCACGGGTGGCTGATGGTTTCCTCAACTGAAGAGAAAAAAACAAAGACAACCAAGCAATTGATTTTACTTTGGCGGGATTAAGAGTGACATCTTCCTGTGCACGACACATGAAATAGTTACGGGAGAAAAATGGCCACAAAAAAATACCAAAAAGCGGAATAAGATGGAGGCAGCGGAGATAACGACCTGCTGCCCATTTTTAAATGTGAATGTTTTAAATTAACTAGAATATAACTTTCTAATAAATTAAACTGTATATTGAACATCCTTGTTTAAACACTACATTTTGTTCGAGATTCAGGATTTCTGTCTTAACCTCTTAGCACAGAAACCAATATTTGACCATTTCTGCCTGTTCTGTTACTTCTTAATATCAGATTTACATCCATCTACATTTGTTTCGTGATCTTTTAAATGGGCACTCACCCACATGAGCAGAAACCAATATTTGGCAATTTCTGCCTGCTTTAACTTTACTTATTTACAGATTGATAAACAGCATCAGAATAGTTTAAGTGGGCACTTAGGCCACGCACTGTATTAGAGTGTAAAAGTATTATATTTAAGAGCAGCAGACAGAAATACTTCATGTGAAATGTGTGAACGCCAATAAACGACAAACGTTTTAGTGTTGTATTTAATTTCCTATGGCACATTGGGGTTTTCTGGTCTAGAAACACTGATTTTATATCAGTTTAACTGGTTTAAAACTGCACATTCACCATCGTTTGGCTTGTGACTATTTTTTCTGTATTTGGCACAAAATCAAAAACGTTTTACCACCCTTGTCTAAAATCGAGAAAATCGAGAAAATAAACACACTGAACTCCTTACAATTACGTCCCAATACAGCAAAACTGCAGTCAATTACGTTTCAAGTGGACGTATTTTATCCTGGATTACATTTGATGTTTTTCACAAAAAACGTGAATAAAGGTCTGCTTGAATCTGTGTCGGAGGTCAGAGTGGGTCTAACGCAGGACTTTCACCCTGGAGACCGGTGTTTATTATGATCTCTTACTAAACATAACCAAGTCATTTTGTTGCCTAAATCTAACTGAGAATAAGTGGTTGAAACACTATAACGTTGATGTACACGCATTTTTTAAAATGTTGATATGGAACATGTTTTTTTTGCAGAATCGCACAACGGCAACTGGGTTGAAATAAAATGTTCAGCAACTTTCCTCTTGCCTCTCTGTATTTGTTTCCTTGTGTGTGAATGATGTTCTTCAGTTTAGCTTCCTGTCGTGTCTCCAGGTTACACGATGAAAAACAGGTCGATACTGTAACTTTATTATGTTGTGTTATTCTGTACATCTACTTCCTGTCTGTCTGTCCATGCAGAGAACTTCTCATATCGACGGCTCCACATAACCGGCTTCTGTGTCGACTGTTCTAGTCTAGTTTAGAGGCATCAACCACTCACGTTGTTTAGAACGGACATATTCAAAACCACAGACTGTATATAACAAGAGGACGTCGTCATCGTGACGTCACCCATTGGTTTGTAGACGGATGTTTTGAAGCCTCGAGTTCGGCGCCATCTTCAATTACGGCCACCGCCATGTTGTTTTTTTGGCAGCCAATGAACAGAGACGCCGTATACGGCTGTAGCAGCAACCTGTCAATCACCGTGTAGCCCCGCCCTAAAGCATCCCCTGCTTTATGGTCTGCTTGACTCTAAATGGACCATAATGTACTAAATGAATATCATGCTGTATTGAAGAAGACTTGAAACTAGAGATTGAGACCATAAACTCATGTTTACAATGTTTACTGAGGTAATAAATCAAGAGAGAAGTAGAGTCATTTTCTCATAGACTTCTATACAATCAGAGGAGTCGCCCCCTGGTGGACACTAGGGAGAATGCAGGTTAAGGACCCGGTTTTAGAAGGTTGCCGCCTGTTCAAAATATACAATATAAAGTACAACAACACAAAGGCTCTGTAGTCCGAAACCAAGACGGCAAACTTTATTAGTCTTTTCAACGTTGACAAATTCAGCACAGACCAGATCCACTCCTTCTGTTCTTACCTTTCACAATAAAAGCCCTAGACATATACACTGTGTAACTTTTTACCAAGTTCACTCAGAGCATTTCGCTAGAAGGAAACTCACTAAAACATCTTCCAGTAGCTTAAACTCTACAACAGTTTAGCTCAGACTGACAGACGGTGCTCTGGGTCAACAGGATCCTGGTCTGTGAATATCTTTAAAACTTTTATTGAAAAAGTGTTTGCAGCTGTGGCAAATTTGCATCGATGCCGGTATGAATTGAAGTGAAATATTGGCAGCAGAGTATTTTGGATTTTTAGTGTACTAAAGCCTGATTTTTGAGGCCGATATCGATATTTTGACAGCAGGATATTTTACAGTTGAAACATCTACTTGACAAAGTATTTCATAAAGACACTGTTTCTAAATGACCTTATTCCTTATTTGGCATTTCTGTACTGTGGATTCTGATCTTACTGCATCTCCTAGATGGCAGATTTACAAGATCCTAAAAGATGTAAAGATGAAGCTTTAATATTAACTGCTATGTGATTTTGTTTGTGTCCAGAAGTTTGTTGTTAAGAAGAATAAAACTGCCAATTTTGGCGAGTTCGGATGTAGCGATAAGAAAGATTCTAAATTAAATAAGCAGAGAGTTTAAAGGAAGATATGAATGTTTAGGAGAAGCGGCTCCAAGTTGGAAAATCACCATACATGGGTAAAAGAAAAGCCTTTCCACAGCACGGACAAATACCGGTGCGGATTATTTGCACATAACTTTTGTAAACGCAGATTTCATGGCGTGTAATGAAAGCTTCCAGCGCGGAAAATACAACAACTATATATTAATTTTCTTCAGATTCCCAAACGCAGAAAGAAATCGTCGTGCAGATGGACGTCAGATTCTGCAACGAGGAAGAAGGAGCGCCGACTGTTGAAGCTGAACGCCAAAATAAGAGCTTCTTTCTTCTGTTTCTTTATGACAGAGTTAAATCTGGTCGTGTGTTGATCCCTGGTGTTCATGTTCAACCCCGAAAACCTCACAGTCCACATGGAAGGTGGGTTTGGTCCAACAGCAGCCCTGCACACACAATACAGCAAGTGCATATGTATGTGTGTGTGTGTGTGTGTGTGTCGAGTTTCCCCATGAAGAGCTCCAGCAGAGAGGCGAACACTCTGACACACACACACACACAGTGTTTCTGACCAACCCATGCTCTCCAGTGACTCACCACACACACACACAAAATCACCGCCACTTCACTCACTCACGCACAACCTGGCGCACTCATCCCACACACACACACACACACACACTTCCTTTTCCACTCAATCTTTATTGCTTTTATTTTACTCACAAACACACATACACATGTATTTTCAGTGCTTTGTGAAATAGTGAGAGGCTGTGTGTGTGTGTGTGTGTGTGTGTGTGTGTGCAAGATGCAGCTGTCATGCATGCTTTCTGTACGTGTGTGTGTGTGTGTGTGAAATAAATAGCAGTTTGACACAGCAACAAAGACTGTGTGTGTGTGCTGTTGCATTGTGTGTGTTTGTTCCGGCTCGTATAGCTGCCATGAACCCTCATGACTGAATGCCACTGAGGGCAACACAAACACAGAATGGGGTCCATTTCAAATCGACACAAAATAATAAAAATAAATATTAAAAAAACATGCGGCAATTTCCAGCGATAAAAACCAATGATGTGAACAGTATAAACGGTGAAATAAAAAGCTTACTACTGTTGCAGAGTGTGCACATGTCTGTGTGTGCGTGTGTGTGTGTGTGTGTGTGTGTGTGTGTGTGTGTGTGGATTGGGGTGACAGGTTAGGTGGCAACAGCAAAATCACAGCTGTACTTCCTACGAACCGGCGAGAAGTGTGTGAGTGTGTGTCAGAGAAATAGCAGCGTGTCAGAGCAGGAAGACGAAAAGTGAAAGTGTGTGTGTGTGTGTGTGTGTGTGTGAGAGAGTGATGTGAGAGAATGTGTAGAAGCAAGGACGGGGAGTGTGTGTGTGTGTGTGTTGGCGTTCGTGACAAATAAATAGCAGCTAGAGAGCGTGCTCTGATTCAGAGACTGGCAGCATGACTGACTGATCCCTGCATCCATATCATAGGATTAAAAAGCCTGACACGGTGGCGACACAATAGCTGCAAAATATGAGACAAAAAAAAGTCGGTCAATGGAAGAAAAATAAAAAAAAAGGAAATGTGATTATGAACCAGAACAATCGAGAGGGAGATAGTATTAAAAAAACTAAAATCTGACACTTTTTGTGTGGTGGTGGATGTTAACGCTGTCACCGGGCAGTATAGGAGGAAGAGGAGGGTTTTCCTAAGAGCCAAAACACACTTCAGTCACACTGTCAAAAAAGTAGATTTGTTTATTTGGTGATGATATTCTTCTGACTGGAGGGGTCAGAGGTCACTGGGCGTTATAGATATATATATATATATATATATATATAAAGCCAGAATACTGGACATACTGGCAGCCTAAACCAGTTAAAACCAGTCTACCATTAAGGTAAATGACAGCCAGTTTCTTTACAACCGAGTATCATACACACTATTGCTTATATGAAACAGTTTAAAACCAGAATACTGTACATACCGACAGCCTATTTCTGCATAAACCAGTTAAAACCAGTCAGTTATTAGAGAAAGTGACAGCCAGTTTGCTCACAAACCAGTATCCTACACACCAACAGCCTGCTTCTCATATAAAACAGTAGTAAAACCAGAATACTGTACATACTTCCAGCATATTTCTGCATAAACCAGTTAAAACCAGTCTACCATTAAGGTAAACGACAGCCAGCTTCTTTACAAACCAGTATGATACACACTAACAGCCTTTTCCCATATATATAAAACAGTTTATTGTACATACTGGCAGCCTAAACCAGATTAAACCAGTCTACCATTACAGTAAATGACAGCCAGCTTCTTTAAACAACAGTATCACACATACTGTTGCTTATATACAACAGTTTAAAACCAGAATACTGTACATACTGGCAGCCTAAACCAGTTAAAACCAGTCTACCATTAAGGTAACTGACAGCCAGTTTCTTTACGAACCAGTATCATACACACTAACAGCCTTTTCCCATATATATAAAACCACAATACTGTACATACTGGGTGTCTATTTCTGCATTTAAACCAGCAGAAAACCAGTCTGCCATGAACTGGCATGAGGTCAACGTGTTTACCAAAACCTCCTCTCAAACCAACCGACACTTCGTTCGTTTAAATCACAAGTGAACGAGTTAAATAACACAATTCAACTAACTTAAAACACTTATTCGTCTCCATATAAACACGCTAAAGACGTTAAATTCGTTAAAAACGGTTCAATTTACGGTAAAACCTAGTTTAATATCAAACTAGTTCGTTTTAACCGCCGTACAGTACAGCATGTACACACCAACGGTCGGTTTCTATACGGAGCAGCAGCCGTTAGAGCGACGGTTTGAATCCGTAAATCAGTTAAAAAACACAATAACCATATTATCTACCGGGGCAGTGTATTGGTTATTTAAATAAACAGTTTAAAAGCAGCCGTGAGCAGGCGGCGGTGTGTTGGTTAGTTGGTTTTCTATACAGCCCGCTGACGGCTTCACCTCAGATGACCCAAAAACCAGCCAGACTGGCTGTCTGCTAGCTATAGCCCCGTTTGAACAGAACGTACAGCGGGGCAACAACAACACTCGAGTCGGGCGATACGAGCCAAAACTACCGTGTCAAGAGATTGGGGGTGTGTGTGGTGGTGGTGGTGGTGGGTAAGGGGTGTTTAGCTACTTGGCTTGGGGGTGAGAGAGGAGACAGAGGAGAGAGGAGAGTCAGCCAAAACAAATACATTTCCCCGACATTAAACCCGCTTCGTGCTGCCGTGAGAAGGGGGGAAAGGGGCTAACGCTAACTAGCTTCACCTGGGGGGGCTAACGGCTAGCTCCGCTTTGGCTAATACATTTATTATGTGCACTTTCACCGGGGAGTGTGGAGTAGGGGGGCACGGCAAAAGTTGGCTACCATAAAAATAAACACATATTTTTAAAAACAACAACAACGCGAAACCGGATGACATTCACTAGTCTTTTGACAACACATGCAAACCACCGAAGAAGAGCAGCCACAACTTAAGTTACCTGGACAGCCCAGGTGTCTTTTTATTTCTTGTTTTTTTACCGCTGTGAAGGTTTTTAAATCCCGAGTAAAAAAACTCCACAGCGGTAAAAAAAAAACAGACTGTCTCTTGCCGGGCTGCAGCAGCAGCAGCCCGGCAAGAGACACCCAAGGCGGCCAGTCTGGCTGCGACCAACCCGCTCTAATAACTTCACTTTTGCGGTCCACTTTTGGCTGAAAATGTCCCCACCGGGAGTTAAATAAATAAGAAGTTTACCCCCCCTCAACACCTCCTCGTGTGCTTACCTGTGTGTGGTCTTCGGGGGTTTTGCAGGGTGCAACTGGAAGTTGATTATTATTCCCAGACATCCAGAGTGGTGCATATATCTATAGCGCTGGTGTACAGTAAAGATTGTAGCATAGCTCTAACCTAAAGACAACAGTGGGGAGAGGAGGAAAAAAAAAAAAAAGAGAAAACCCTCCTCGTTGCTCATAGGGGGGATCGACGACAAAAACCACATGATCGTTTACGTCAGCATATATTTGCATAGGATGCCAAAAAAAAGAGAAGAGAGATTTAATGTCTCGGCGTCTATGGTGACGTTTAAAAAAAAAATGCACAGAAAAGTTTTTTAATTATGTGCGCAGCCGGACTGGCACGAGCTGGTCTGCAGCCACGCACACCTCCTGCTGCAGCCTCGTGGATGTGCACGTTATTAAACATCACTGTTCATATATGTTCATTGTAGGGGACTTTATATCACACATTTATATTTAGTTTATTATGACTTTAAGGTATGCAAAGCCTTTTTATCCGCACTTTAATAATATACTTGTTTTAATATACTCTTATCTGTTTGTTTATTTACCATATTTGTATATTTTATTGTAAATTTCAATATGTTTCTGTATTTAAATCATGTCTTGTATTTTGTGTTGATTGTTTTAATGTTATGCACCATCCACCTAGTCAAATTCCTTGTATAGACAAAATTATTACACAAACCCACCTTCTGGTAAACATGTAAATAAAAATGATGCGATGATTTATTGATTCCTCTATAACACCTGTTTGATCCCGGAGCTGACCTCAGCTCTGCATCACACCTGGTGAGCAGTTAAATCATCATTTAAATAAAGAAATATAAACTAGTTTTAAGATCTAAAATAAGAGGTGTGGGAGTGGATGTTTAAGCCCCGCCCGATGTCTGAATTTCATCAGGCTCGTGTGTTTTTGGTATAAATTGTCTTGTTGTAGCTGATCAGATGTAATAAATGTAGAAACGTCCCCACGCAGCTCTGTGAAAAGATGTCAGAGAGCGACACCTACAGGAGCGTCTGAGAGCCACAACCCTCTGTACTGTATGTTTATTATATGTATATTCAGGTATTATATGTATATTCAGGTTATTAGTGATCTCAATACCTTTTTTGAAAGAATCAATAACCTTTAACCTCTGTGGTGATGAGAGGAAACAAGCTCCCAATCATCCTAAATCACTAAAATGTTACATTGTTTTAAACAAGAAAATAAGAATCTCTGTGCAGACTCCTAATAATTAATGCATGTTTTCCTCCACAGGGAAGGAAATCTATTCTATTTTTCATTATATTTCTTAGTTATTTTAATACATGTATTTAATTAGTTTCATTATTACATCTTCATCACGTTTATTTGCTTTGTGCATTAATGTCCAATAGTTTAACTGTTTACATTTCTGCTGTCTTTATTGTTTTTAGTCGCCTGTAAAGCACTCTGAGTCGCTCTAACTTGTACGAAATGTACGAAGTAAAGTTTGACTGATTTGATTTAGTGTCCTGCTCAAGGGCACTGCAGCCAGCAGTCTTTGTGTCGCTTCGGACCCCAAATTTCAGGATGAAATATGATATTTTTCATTTTGTTCATTTTGTGCTTCTTGTAAAATAGGAGGGGAGTGTTGCAATTCCCATGTTTTTATGGACGAATATATTGAACCTTGAGCTTCCCACAAGGTTTCAGATGATCTTGTGTTAAAGAATCACATCTTCACACGGTTACCTCCTAAAACACGTTAAAAATCAGCCATCTTCTTAATTAATTCTGCAGCAGGTTTCCATCCTATGAACCCGAGGCCTTGTGACCGTCTGCCAGTCAGCAGTTTATTCAAAGTCAAATACATTACGGAAAAAAAGCTTTTTAAGTAAACAGCTTATTTCATAGCATCACATGTGGGTGCGCTGGCTTTGCTTTTAGAGACGAGCTGAGGAAAAATAACACACAACAGGAACGACGCCACAGCCGGAGCCATCTCTGCAGAAGAGTTGTCTGCAACTGGAAGCTCTTGCCAGTGTCTCCAGAATACACAATCAGGTAATGTTGCCAGGCAAAGAGTGCCAGCTCTAGCCAATAAGCAGAGTTTTTGCCAACATTGCTTAGCAACAAAAGTTAACAACTGAACCACTCAAAGCTTAAAAAACATCTTTAAACAAGTAATCCAGAGCCAGTCAGCGTCACAAATGTCTGCAAATGAAAAAGATTCGTAGCTCTTTGCAAAAAAACAAAAAGGTTTGTCTTCTGCTCTGACAAAAGGTGGAATATAATTTAGTTAATAACAACAATACAAAGATATGCAATGATCAGGCCACACACCCTTCCTACAGAGAAGCAAAGCACCCAGACTCAAAGGATGCAAAGATTCTTTTGCTTCAGTCAGTTTGAGTGCCTCAGTGGTTGTTTACGTCTTTGTGGTCATTTTGTATCTCTTTGTAGCTGTTTTGTATCTCTGTGTAGTCATGTTGTATCTCTTTGTAGCTGTTTTGTATCTCTGTGTAGTCATGTTGTATCTCTTTGTAGCTGTTTTGTGTGCCTTATTGGTCGTTTTCCATTTCTTCGTAGCCACTTTGACAGATGTTTATATCTCTCTGTTTCTAGTTGTCTTGTTTCTCTTTGTAGTGTTTTTGTATCTCTTTCTTGTTTTATATCTTTTTTTGGTCTTTTTGTATCTTGTTGTGGTCAGTTTGTATCTCCTTGTTGTGGTTTTGTATCTATTTGAATTGGTTTGTGTGTCGTTGTAGTCATTTTGTATCCATCTGTAGTCATTTTGCATCTTTTTGTATGTCTTTGTAGTTGTTTTGTATATCTTTGTAGTTGTTTTGTATCTCTTTGTAGTTGTTTTGCGTGTCTTTGTAGTTGTTTTGCATCTCTTTGTAGTTGTTTTTGTATATCTTTGTAGCTGTTTTGTATATCTTTGTAGTTGTTTTGCATGTCTTTGTAGCTGTTTTGTATATCTTTGTAGTTGTTTTGTATATCTTTGTAGTTGTTTTGTGTGTCTTTGTAGTGGTTTGGTGTCTCTTTGCAGATTGACTTTCCAAAAGGAAATATTAACGCTCCAAACAGAGGCCCCCTGACCCACTGGGCCTGTAGGTCCATTCAGTAGTCTTTCTTTATTTAAAATCATCACCTCTCACACACTGAGAAACTGAGAAAGTTATCTTTTGGTGGCCCAGAACGCTGAAAAACAGAATCAGAAACAAAAGCTCAGCAGAATCAAACCACAGGAATCTTATAGTTGTTATTCACATTCACTCATTAATCAGGTGCCCATTTGAACTGTGCAGTCTACTACAAAAACAGGAAAATGTGTGAGGCAGAGTGGGAGAGACTTTGCATATAATTGTGGTTTGAAAAAAAAAAATCATATCTCTATAAAAAGAGACATAATAAAAAGGATATCAGAAATACAAAGGAGGCTTTAGTCAGGTTTTTAATCACACAGCGGTCATAAAACTCAAAGGAAGCTGATGTAAACGTTCAAACAGCAAAGAGAAAAGGAGAAAACCGCACAACACGCTGCAGTCGTGTGGTTTTTCTTTCTTGTCTCGTGACAGCAGCGCCTTGCAGCCACTGGCCTCCTTCACACAATTAATCAAATGAAGCCGCCTGAAAAGGCAAAAAAACAAAAGTCATTATTTGGTGTCACAGTTCAGCACACTGTGCCGGGAGGCTGTGGGTCGGCTCTCTTACTGGCTTTAGTTTTGAGAAGCTGCATCCGTAACATTAAAACAGGAAACGGGGAGGTTTGCCAAACAACTAGTCTCGTTAGAATTGAGGTTATTGTGCCATAAAACACAACATGGTTAGAAGACAGGGCTTATAATGATACATAATAATAATGATACATAATAAAACACAACAAATCACTATAAATTAAACCATGAGGAGAAATATCTGCTGGAATGGCCAAACAGGGAGGCGATAGTTTGTGCATCATGGCAGAAAAAAAGCCCTTAAAATAAATAGAGAGGGTTTTATCATCTAATAAAGACCCTCAGGACTGAATACCCAACGTGCTCAAGTACACAGACAGATCAATAGTTTCGCAGTCTAAATACTGGCTGCACTGTGAGTGACACCAGCAAACATTTGAGACTAAGCATCAATGGCGAGTTGCTGATCAATAGAAGTGACTCAGCAACAATTTCCCCAGCTGACGTCAAGCTTCGATGACTCACTTTGTGTCCTGATGTCAGTATTAGAACCAGACTGTGTACAGATGTTTACACTGCTACTCATATTCAATGATGAAGAGTAACAGGGTTAGGGTACTTATTCAAGTACTGCACTTTGCAGATTCAAATTATTTATGCAAGATATAAATCAACAAATAAATTAGAATGTGTCATTGTTGATTACGTTTAAGTGGTTAAGAGTGCTTCTCCTGATATTTGTATCAAAAGACTAAAGTGTCTTCCAGAATCAAAACAAGTCCAAAGTCTGACCATATTCTAAGTGCAGATGTAAATACCTGTTCTGACTGTCCTCCTCCTCCTCCTGGCTGCATCCCACGTCCTCCCTGACCTCTCCCCAGAAACTCTGCGTTTCTTGTCATCAAACAAGTGGCGATAACGGAGCACATTGTCATCAGGCCTCTCCCGGAAGACTTTCAAAGTCAGTGGCAGACTCAGGCTGTCTGAGGGGCGGGGTCAGAAAAAAAATTAAAAGGGCACCAGCTGCATGCATAGGGGCCCAACGTGCATCATTTCTTTCCAACATGGACACCAGAGGACACTGTCTCACGTTTTCTCCACTGCAAAGTAACCCAAGAGGGCCCTACATCAGGATTTCTCCACTGCAAGGGCTGCCGAGAGGGCACTGCAATACATTTTCTCCACTGAAAGGGACCTGCATCGCGTCTTCTCCACTGGAACGGCATCCTAGAGGGGGCTGCATCACGTTTTTTCCACTGGAAGGGGGCCGTAGAGGACCCCAAATCATGTTTTCTCCACTGGAAGGGCACCATAGAGGGCCCCAAATCATGTTTTCTCCACTGGAAGGGCACCACAGAGGGCCCCAAATCATGTTTTCTCCACTGGAAGGGCACCACAGAGGGCCCCAAATCATGTTTTCTCCACTGGAAGGGCACCACAGAGGGCCCCAAATCATGTTTTCTCCACTGGAAGGGCACCATAGAGGGCCCCAAATCATGTTTTCTCCACTGGAAGGGCACCACAGAGGGCCCCAAATCATGTTTTCTCCACTGGAAGGGCACCACAGAGGACCCCAAATCATGTTTTCTCCACTGGAAGGGCACCATAGAGGGCCCCAAATCATGTTTTCTCCACTGCAAGGGGGCCTTAGAGGGCCTTGCATAGAGTTTTCTCCACTGTAACACACCCTAGAGAGCCCTACATCACGTTTTCTCCACTGCAAGGGCACCCTAGGGGGCAATGCATCATGTTTTCCCCACTGGAAGGGCTGCCTTGAGGGCCCTACATCACGTTTTCTTCACAACAAGAGCATCCTAGAAGGCCCTGCATCACAATTATTCCACTGGGAGGGCACCCTAGATGACACTTCATTGGGCTTTCTCCACAGGAAGGGCACCGCATTGTTTTCTCCACTTGCATCAGTCCCTGTCTCCACTTGAGTCTTGAAATTGTATATATATATACATATATATATATATATATTAATGTCAGCATGCTACGTTGGCGTTAAAATCAAAGTATAGTGGGGGCTGATGGGAGTAATTGTTTAAGAGATATGTTATTGAACTTAGTTGTTGGACATTTTAAACCTGCTAGATTACAACATTTAGGTTTTTGGTTGTATCCTCTGGGGACTATGAATGTCTGGATTTAAATGATTTCACTCTGGACCAAAGTGTTGAAACCCTAAAACATGTTGGATTCTGTTGCTGTGATCATCTGTATTCAGCAGACATAAAGCAATCTTTCAGTGCTTATTCTTTCATTCAATATTTGGAGATTAGGCTGATCTGAATAATGTTGTTTTGCATCCTGCATGTCACAAAGGAAAACACTGGTGTATGTGTGTGGTTTTATTTCCATCATCACCACAACAGCTGCAGTGATACCAGTGTCTTCACGGTGAAGAGTTAAACACACACATGGAGGTTCTGAGCCTTTGCTCTGGACCTTTGCTTAGGGATCCAATCCAGGAACAACCCTCACTGCAGCGTTCACTGCATAGATTACACATGTTTTCTTATTATCACCAAAATGGAGTCTTCTCAAGTGCACTTGGTTCCTAGTTCCCTAAACTAGGGACCAGGTCTACAGGATGAAGCAGGGTTTAGCTGAGTCACCTGCTCGGCTCTTTGTCCTTTTCTTGGCTCTCATTAGGAAGTCACCTCACTCTGGTGCTGATAGTTTATTCATCAGAAGGGAGGACAACAGCGACCCATCACTTTTAATGCATCGTGTGCGTGGAGTCAGATGTTTCGACTTGTGTACACAACAACCCTTCTTGTGAGAGAGAGAGGAGAGTTAGTGCTCGGCTGCCTCGGCTCTGTGTTTGTGTTTATTCAGATTCAGAGGAGACGCTGAGCTGCTTCACCTGCTCTGCATAATAACATCCAACTCAACCCTCTGGGCTCATTTTACACACAGACGTGTTTTATATAAAGCCACAGTGTCGCTACACAGACGTGAGAGACGGAGTCTGGCTGTGAACTCTCATAAATCCCTCCCGTCTTCTGAAGGGACATCTTCATACTTGTGTCCCATCATTCCTGATTTCGCTCACCAACGTCCTTGCTGAGATCTGATGCCCAAGCGTCTACAATCAATATCTTAATCACAACACTTACTGTTCTGGTTCACTGTAGCTGCTCTCATGTCATTGTTTTTCACAATAAAAGCGGTAAAAAAGCCACTGTGCACTGCCGGTTCAGCAGCAAACAGCAGACAGACACAGTTAGAGACGAGCTGGTGAGCATTGTCTATGTAGCAGCTGCTCAGGAGCTTTCAGTCATATCACATGATCTTCTTCAGGAGATGAAGTTTGCTATAAAAAGTATTTCTCAGGGCTTTATCTTGGTGGACTTTGACCAGCATGGACAAGAAGTCCCTTTAAAGTGTCTTTTAAACATTTACAATTCTGTGAAAACTGCTGAAGAAGATGATGTGATGGGGTAGAAAGCTCCAGAACAGCTCCTGGAATGGACCTCGAGTTGGGATTGTTTTGTCAAGTTGTTTCCAAAAGAACATATGTGGCTCTGAACCTCCTCTAGCATCATAATATAATAATACAAGTCTTTCTTCTAAAGCATCAGATGTCTGTTTGAAGCCTTAAGTTCACATGACACCACAGTTATTCATTCATTGGTCAGCTTCAGTCACATGGGGTTTGATCTCACTGATTCTGATCTAATCTCATTTGGTGGATCTGGACCCAGAATGTGAACCGCATGTGTCGGACTAGAGTAGAAATATTCAGGAGTCACATTCATTACGTCGACTCCGGCTGGACGAATGTTCAGCACGCCGACTCTGAGACAAACAGAAAAGATCCAGAACACAAAAGATTCACGTAATTTAATCAAACAATAAATCCCTCTTCTTATCGACACACGCATTCATATACGCTTAGAACAATTGTTACCCCGGCGGTATTTACATTCTCTGTACAGCGTCCCTAATACGCCATGGCTGAAGTGTGCTCAGTAACAACGCCCAACAGTGATGTCACAGTGCACCGTCACACCTGGAGTTCACTTCTACATCCCAGTTGAACCACCGCAGGTCAGCAACTGTGAAGTGTTCCTCTTTATTAATAAGTGTTCCTCTTTATTAATAAGTGTTCCTCTTTATAATAAGTGTTCCTCTTTATTAATAAGTGTTCCTCTTTATAATAAGTGTTCCTCTTTATAATAAGTGTTCCTCTTTATTAATAAGTGTTCCTCTTTATTAATAAGTGTTCCTCTTTATAATAAGTGTTCCTCTTTATTAATAAGTGTTCCTCTTTATTAATAAGTGTTCCTCTTCATTAATACACTCAGGACTCACTGAAGATTAAGTTTCATCACATTTAAATGAACTGTGTTTACAAACGGTCTCCTATATTAGCTCATTCAGACAGTTAATTCATTTGAATATCATATAAATAAAACAGACAGAATAAAGAAAAAGAGGCGTATACATTTCACTGGTATGTGTTGTACGTCACCTTCACCACATGAGGGCAGCATTTAGTCGGTGTAGAAACAGAGAGTCGAGTCGAGACCTTTCTCATCTCTGCTAATAAAGAATAAAGATCCCAGTGAAAGGTCAAAGGAGAAGAGAGAAGATATAAATGCACACAGATCATTTGAATTTCACAGATTTCTTCCTCCAGCTCTCTGTTCGTTCTCAGTTTCTGTGATTCCAATAAAACTCAACAAAGAGAGCAAACATCTTCCGCTCACGCTGTAATTTCACTGGCGGGCTAATTACAATCAACCTCATCAGAGCCTGAGAGCTGTGATTACTGTGTTTAACACGCTGAGCTCTTGTGATGATGACGGGCCACCACGAGTGTCCTCCCCTCAAACCACACCAGCAGCTGCTGCCATGACGGCGTTAAAGGTGCAGCTCGATTTTAAACTCCTCTTTCCTCTGAATATACATCAGCGGCAGATACCTAAAGGTTTCCAGAAAGGCAGGAGTGCTTCTGCTCTGTGTGGAAACTCTGGACACTCCCACGCCCCCTGAACTGCACACTGTGCACTGGTTTAGTTTCTCTCAAATAAAAGCAGAAACAGAATCAGCATTTTAAAGTTACAAGGTACGAATTGTATTTGTTGGACGGATACAAAACAAACACGGTATGATGTGTGTTGCTGATTGTGTCAGAATTAAAGCTCATTAATTCCTCTTTAATTTACCTCGTTTCCATGGAAACTGACATTCTGCTCACGTTAAAGGAGACACGGGCTCATTCTCAGGTATATTTAGTGTTTCTACTAGAACATGTTGACATGCTTTAAGGTCTGTACACATCAGGGGGGTGACGACTAAACAAAAGGAAAATGTCAAATACTTCTGCGAATATTTGACATATTTAACGGATATTTTTTTTAAAGCAGGAAGTTGAAATAAAAGCTGCTTTCTGAACTTCATAGAGAAAGCATGGCGGTGAAGAGAGACAGGAGGAGGAGGAAAGAGGAGCGTTGGTGTTTTTGTGATCAGTTTATTTCAGTGTTCTTTGCTGCAGAAAAATGGGAATATTTCTATTAAAATATATATTAAATTAAAAGAAAGAGGGAATTAAAGAGAAGCTAACACTGAGAAAAGTGACAGAGATCAATCTTCATTTATTTAATGTTCCTGGATTCATTCAGCGTCTCTGTGATTGACGACGCAGCCTCACATGAGCTCTGAGTTCAGACTCACACGCTGGTTCTATAAGGAGGCAACACGCTGAAGCAGAGCAGGGAGTGTTGTCCTCCTATAACTCCTGGACCGGCGTCCTCAGAGGACCAACGCATGAATGATCATGTGTTGGTCCTGAATCCTCTTCCTCTAGTTAGATCGTCCTCCTCCATCTCTTTTCTTTTAACCTCTTGAACCACGTCCTGCTCTCAGATATCTGTAGCTTCTGGATGTATTGAGCCTCATTTCATCCAATTCAGTATGTTTGAGCAGAAACGCTTTTAACGGATCAAACAGAGAAATCTAGTTTAGTCTTCTTTCCCCAGGTGAGTAAAGAAAACATGAACGCTTTCAGTCTCATTTAGAAGATGAGGCCGTGGAGCCTCTAGTGGAATAACCTCCGTCTTCACAGGAAACAACTTAGTTAAGTTTAGGCAACAAAACCACTTCATAGGTTTAGGGAAAGATGGTGGTTTGGATTAAAATAAGTCACGTGACAAATAAGTCAACAATGTCTTCTCCTTTTAAATGGGTCATGTGTTACAGATGAAAAAAAAGCTAAATTCAAAATATTAACCGAGCAAAACCTTTATTTGACTCGTTCTTAAGTCATGATAAATACAGGAGAGAACACTACTGAGATCTGCCTCTCAGAGCTCCAATAACACCCTCCTTCAGGAAAATTAAACATAAATAATAATAATTAAACAACTCGAGTTCACTTCATGAACAAACAGACGGGAGGGAAAGAACGTACTTTAATATTTATATTATAAACAGTGTGAGAGGAAATCTACTACATCTAACAGATCTCAGATACAGATGCTGCTAAAGCAATGAAAGTAACAGGATGTAAAGTAAATATATCTGCAGGAACTCGTCCCGTTAAAGCAGCTCCAGCCGTCCTCACACAGAGGATGAGAGGATGAGAGGATGAGAGCAGCTCGGGCGTGTTCGTGGTGACGCAGGAGATAATTGATTTCCCGGCCCGGGTCTCACTCTGTGAACGTGAATAATTAATCACTCTCATCCACACTTCAGATCATATTTACACCCGAGAGGCTCCTCAACCCGCTGAGCTCGACAGCAGGTTGAGCACGCACGCACGCACGCACGCACACACGCACGCACGCACACACACACACACACACACACACACACACACACACACACACACACACACACACACACACACACACACACACACACACACACACACACACACACACACACACACACACACACACACACACACACACACACACACACACACTTTATAGTTAGATGTTCACTCTGCTCTGCAGTGTAAGCGTAACAATATCCCTCCAGGGCTGGACAGGAGCATCCTCGGTTGTCTGCAGGGTGGATGACAGAGAGGCAGCAGGTTCTTGTTGACGGTGGTTCAGGTTCTAGATCAGCTGCTGTAGAACCCGGTCTGACTCTGCTTCTCTGAGAGCAGAGCTGTGGTGTTGTTGGATCCTGAGCTGCAGCTCACCTGCTGGTTTCCAATCATCTTCCTTCAGCTCCACAAAGAGCTTCATCTTCCTGCTCAGTGCCGGATGAACTAGAGTCGAGTCACTTCACCTGCTGAGCGACAGTTTAACACCAAACACACGACAGGAAACAACGCTCGTACTCCAGTTTTATTGTTTTGAGAAAAATCAATACCAAGTAAAAGATAAATTACTTCCTTGATTTATCCAGTTTGTTTTCAAAGATTTCCAAGAACTTTGGAACACTTTAAAATGTGCTTGAATATTTGGCAAATTATTTCGCTCAGAAAGAGAGAGAGCGACGTTAACAAACAGAGTACAGCTGGACTCTTTATATAATCAGCTTTCAGATCAATCTCCAGTTTCTGCATAAAATGTGAAAAATGAAACCAAAGACTTTTGTCCTGGAACAACGAAAATTAACATTAAAATAAAAGTTACAAATGGAGGCGGATCAATCCAAAGACTGGATCCAGAAACTCGACACATAAACCAAAATACATTTACTCAGAAATATAATAACTCTGTTTTACATCAGCTGTTATTGTTTCTTACAACGCATTTCTGTTCATCAACCTTCTCAAAGACAGAGCTTAATACTGTAACAATGACAAAACATAATAAATCCTGATATGTGACAGTACGACGAGTCTCCGGCTCTATGAGAATAAAAACATCACGGGAGAAATGGAAAACAGAAACATGCAGAACTTGACATAAATAAACGCTTTTGTGTATTTTTGTAGTGAAGATGGAAACTTCTTGGAGAGTTTAGGAGCCTTTCAAACAACAAAATAAAATAAAATGAATTATTAAGACGCAGGTTTCGACTAGAAATGTTTCACTTCCTGTTTGGTCAGAAATTTGTGGATGTTTTCCGTTGAATCGTCTGCATAGAATCGTCGTTTCTTATTTAGTTTGTTTAGGAGAGAGAACATAATCTGTATATTTACAGGCGGTGGTTTGAGGCGGTGTTACCCGTTAGCACCTCGGTCGTAAAGTGTGTGACTTTATAATTTCAGTATTTAGTAAACAAAATCAAATACTTATCTTGTGTTGTGAATTTAAATGTATATCAGATCAGTATTTATTTAGTTGTATTAATGTCGAGCTAGCCGCTAAATCTTGTACAAAAAAATCTCTATTTATTTAAAATGTATCATCATTTCTTCATCGTCCCTGACAGATACATGAAAAATCATTTAAAAACACCAGTTAACCGTCACAGCTTCCACCTTTTGAATTTGTCACGATGTTAGCTCTGCAGTCATACCATTTAAAGTAAGAGTAAATATGTATATATATATATATATGTATATACATATATATATATATATATATATATATATATATATATATATATATATATGAAGACACAAAGAGTGACGACGTTGCTCGTTGGTTCGCTGTAACCTGCACGTGTTTCTGTGTATCAATGCTTTGTTGCAGCTTTTTAACATTTCTGTATTTTTAACATTTCTTCCAGAATCTTCCAGCAGGATGATCAGGAGGCACTTTAACCAACCAGGTAAACGACAAACAGAAGAACTGAAGGCTGACAAACAGGACCGGCTTCCTTTTCTCCAATCGACCTGATGACGAACCCGTTAACGGAGAGACGTGTCGCGGGACCGTGAAATATAAAAACCACGTGAAGCTGAATCCATTTTGAGACGATGACAAAAACGAATCAAACCTGTTTTCTTGGAGTTAATTCAAAAGCATAGATGAGTTCAAATAGTCCCAACCTGATAAAGCCCCCCCCCCCCCCCCGTCCCCTCTACAATGTCCATAAGAAATCCTCTACATCAGGCACTTGTTGATTAGTCCGTAACTCCAAACCGCCCAATCAGAAACAGCGAGTGGCCTCCAATCGGCTCCTCCTCGTTAAATGAGTCCAGGCGGCGTCTTCGCTGCTCTCTTTAGCCTCCTCTTCGGCCCGACTCTCTCTTCCTCCCCCTCCAGGCTCCGGGAGACGCGGTGGACGCCGGCGTCGTCCTGCTGGAGCGTCGGGTCGTCGGGGGCCACGGGCCGCGGGGCCGGGTAGTTGGGCTCATAGTAGCGGTAGGGGTCTTCCTCCTCGGCCTCGCCGTAGTTCTGGAAGACGTTGGGCGGCAGTTGGACTGCGGGGACAGCGCCGCGGTCAGTGACATCCTCTACAAACCAAAGCAGGCAGCGAGGGCGGCGAGGCAGCCAGTCACACAGGCAGACGGTCAGTGACAGCCCAAAACAAAGATGGCCGACCCCGCCACCACAGCAAGCAACGTTTTGGATCGGATCATTGGGGGTTTGATTGGGTTAGTGAGACAGGAAGAGGATGAAGAGGATGAAGAGGATGAGAGGGACAACGGTTATCAGGGTTACCAGGGTTACGGATTGAAAGCAGAGTTCAGAGGATGAATTCAGGATTCACAACCGCAAATCAAATGTTAAAAATAAACAAAAACGTTCTCGTTTATTGTGAGATTAATTTTGTGCAAATGTGTCAAAGTTTCAACAATCATTAGATTTGTTATTTATTAATGATGAAGATGTATCGAGGCCATCGTAGGTAAAATAAATATATATTTTAAATCATGCAGCCGGGGATAAACAACAACTTGGATATTCTCTGAAATTATAAAGTCATATACTTCAATGAACCACGTCGCTTCACTTTGGACGCCACCGAGTGCAAAATATATGAATTATATTAGTATTTATTTATTTTCATCGTCCAGGACCTTCTTGTCCTTCAGAGGCCGTCTGTCAGAGAGGTCCTCAGAAACAGCAATATTTAGGATTCATCTGACAACGTAACATAATAACATACTGAGACCGTCAGCATTATGTTCATAAAAGAACAACATAAAGAACATGAAAGGAACGGATGCTTCTTGTTTCTGGACCTTCTGCTCGCTCAGAGGACCGAATAACTTCAGGAGCAACAATATGCAGATGATGGCTTCACGTTACTGCCATCTGTGGTGTGATGAGGTTCATCCATTCATGCAGAGTGAAGCGACGTGGCTCTTGACAAATGTATGACTTAATAGTCTCAGAGAATATTCAAGTTTTTTTCTCGGAATTTTTGATTTATTTTTTGTGAATTAGCTTTTTTGTCTATTTACAAAAGATGATGAGTTTTTTTTCTGTGAATATTCCCCTGCTGCTCTGGCTCTGTAATCATATATATTTTCACCCTCAATGGTCATAATACACTATTGGAATTAATTCACATTCAAATTGTCACAATTAAAGGTTTTCACGTGATATTTTTTAAAGGTATCTACACATGCAAGGTTAAAACAACGTTAAAACAACGTGCAGCATTTATATTAAGTTGTCGTGCAGATTAATAACTCTTAAAGAGTTTTTTTTAATGTTACAGGAGTTTTTATTGAGTCGGTGAAGCTTGTGGTTTAAAATAGAGGCGCTGGATGATCATCATCTAGAAGGAGAAGTCAGGAGAAGATGATTAAAGAACACGTCTTCTTACCATGAAAAGACTCAAATATTAAATATGAATGCATGAATGAGAGCATTGAGAGCTGGATGAACTAATTGACGTCTTTGGTCTTTAAGTTGGATAAATGAAGGAGAATAAACAATAAGACCAGCTTCATCGTTTACCATTGTGGTTTATCTTTTAAAAAATAAAGATCTGATTTCATGACCGTGTGAATGTTGAGATGAGAACGGACAATAACAGAAACTAGCACGATTTGTTTAATTAACTCTAATTATTGTTTTAATTTAGATTATTTTCTGGCGTTCTTGTCGTGTTGTTTCTGCCTGTACACCACTTTATAACGGTCTTATATTTACTGTACATCACATCACGTGTCTGTCCCATGATGTGACACCTGCAGTGTTTTACAGCCTCTGCAGCAGATAAAGATAAAAAGCTCCGCTGTTGTTTCAGTCGTCACTGAAATACTGAGCGGAGGGTTAAGAAGACGTAAGATGTTGAAAAACGAGGCGATGACGGACGGACGGACACAAACACAAAGACGGAGGAAAGATCACAACATGCAGACGTTACTCACATGACGGCCCTGCAGGCAGCGAGCTGAGCAGCAGCTCTAAGGCCGCTGTGTGACCTTTAACCTCAACGTACATCCAGGGTTAACACAATCATGCATTTAACAGGTAAAGATGAGTCATGCTGGGTTTCTTCAGCTATGGAACTGTTAGAATGAATCACATGGTTCAATATACATCAATATAGCTGCAGTGTTTAACCCTTGTGCATCACCAGGGACACTCTGTTTGTGTTGATGCATATGGAATACATGTTGGAGGTTTAACCTCAGCTCCTATAATACTCACGTATCACTCAGACCCTTAAGGACACAAATGTCCCCATTTAAACCCATTCAAACCACAACGCATAAAATCAATCATTCTATTACATCAGGCTTTTGATCTAAAGCCCTGGCTTCAATGTTGTATTATTTTACAGCAGATGTTCTCATGTTTGCCCTGTGGGGTAAACACACGTTATTCTCCTGGTGTCCACTAGGGGCATCACTGCTGCATTATGGAGCAAAACAATAATAGAATTATATGTTGTTGTGTTTTTTTTCCCATTAACAAACATTTAGAGGGTTTACATTCTGAAAATGAATTCATATTCAGTAATCATGATTAAGATTGAAGTTAGGAGATGTAACTCATTAAAAGTGGGGAATAATAATTTCTTACATACATTACATACATTGTTGTCCTCTAGAGCAGTGTTTCTAAAACTTGTTTTGTTTGGGGGTGGGGGGGGGGAAGACACATTTCTAAAAAGCCCCAAAAACTCATCGAGACCCGTTTCCCAACAGGCTCTATCTGCACACTGACAGAGGAGTGAATTTATGGATGAATTCATGATCATTTTTTCTGCCATTTCCAGATAAACAGCTGTTTTGAAGAGATATACGTTTGATTAATGCATGTTATTGAAAACATATGCATATGTTAAATACTTTATAAATGTGACCAAATAAATGCATTTAGGTGGAGTTAACAGACGATCTCATTCTTTGTATTTCCTCTCATCAGTTAAACAAACAGAATGAACTCCAGACGTTTATATTAGACTCAAAGTACAATTACCAGAACAATACGAACATCCAGGCTCCCCCATGTGGATTAAAGGTGAACTGCAGATATAAATAAATACGACTATGAAAGAAATTCTGTTCATTTGTTTCATGTTTTTGGGAATCGCTGCTCTAAAGACTTCAGAGACTTTGTTTGAAGTGATGCACAAGAGTTAAACAGTCACATCTGCTGATCTGTGTTCGGGACGAGAGTTCTGTGATGCTAACTGTGACATCATTTCCCGTCTTTTCCCGCAAATAACGGAAACAATTCGCTGGTCTGGACGCTGGAGAGCAAATGAACACGTAGCAGATAGAAAAGCTGCCATTTGTTGCTCGCATGCCGAGTTCTGGAGTGTTTAAAAGTGAAATACATGAAGAAGAAAACCCTCCATGCAGCATCTTTACATTGAACCCAGAGTGACTGAACAGACAAGTCAAGTCATAAAGTGTGAAGACGCAGAGTTCAGTCAGTGATCTGCTCAATAGGTCGTTCCTCTTGTTCCATGTTTGCAGCTTAAACGGCTGCTTCACCAAATCACAATAAACACATTTCCCCACTGAGCACAACTGTCTTAACTTTACTTGCTGAGGTTTTGAGACCAAATGAAACAAAAGTAATATATCGTCGTGTAATGTTTACAGCTTCATCTGTTTAATGATTCAGGTGAAGTGACCCTTCAGGGGGAAAAACAAGCTGAACTTATCAAATGAAATTTCTACATAAAACACAATTTCGTTCCTCATGCATTTCAGACCTGCATCCTGACTTTGATTTTATTTGTTTCACGTTTCTCCCTCAAATGTTTGACTTCAGTGATGTGCAGCACGTTTAACTCGGCGGCAGCTTTTCAACGTGAAAAGAAACTAAATTAAACGACGACCTTCAATCCATAAAAACAAAGTTCTCGCCATTGAAAAGCTTTTCATGCTCAGTTCTACATTTCACAACGTCCACATGTTTTAAACAAGCTGGTGGAGGTTTTATTCTATAATTAACTTATAATTACATACAGCAGAAGTAAGGCATGAATACTAAGTGTGTCATTTATGATTTTTAATTAAATTACTTGAAAGTTCTGTTGTTCTAATAACAACCTTGGCGCTCAGCGGCTGTAATTACACAGCAGTCTAGTAGATACGATTACTTCACTTATACTGAGAGTTCCTTCAATGAAACATCAATAACAAGGAGAGAATATAGTAGAAACTATAAACTATTATTGTTGAATCATTTTTGATCAAACTAGTGTAGTCATATTTATTTAAGGGACCCTACGTACCTCCAACATTGTAGCCCACACAGGAGTTCTGGTCGCAGTAGCCCGGAGGCCCGGCGGAGCCGACGGGTCCGGGGACACCGGGCCGACCAGAAGACCCAGGATTTCCAGGTCGCCCCGATGAACCCTGGCTGCCAGGTCTGCCCTGCCCCTGGGCACCTGAGAGGAGAGGAGGAGGAGTTAGTAAGAAACCACCTGGAGGACCAGATCGAGAGCTTCTGGTGATTTAATGGTTTAATGTACCAGGGGGTCCTGGAGGTCCTCGGGGGCCTTGGACTCCAACGCCTTGAGGTCCTTTCTCGCCCTTTTCTCCCAATTGACCTGGACACACACACACACACACACACACACACACACACACACACACACAGTGTTGTAACAGGATTTATGTTCGTGTTATCAATCATCTTATTTCTGTATCAAGGAGTTGACTTATGGTAGTTTTAATCCCTCAGTATCAACATCTGAAACCTTCTAGACACCACCTGCAACTCTCAGTCCATGTGTTCGCCCCTTTACCTCTCTCTCCAGGCTGCCCGTTCTGCCCGTTCTGTCCGGGGAAGCCGGGTCTTCCAGAGGGTCCCTGTTCTCCCTGGGTCCCCGGGGTCCCCTGTCTGCCAGGCTCTCCTGGGGGTCCTGGCACAGTGCGGATGGACACCGGTGGACTGGGCACGTGGTTCAGGATGGAGTTGTAGCGTGCCATGTGGCCTGAACACAGAAACAAAGGGGACATGTTTCCAAAAACAAACCGGATTAAATATTCTGGATTATGGAGTCACAAACCTTATTTCTACACCTGAGAAGTTCCTTACTGACTCAACTAGAGAAGCAAAACAGACACACTAAGACTCATAGGGAACAAAACAACCACAGAGAGACACAAAGAAATAACTACAAAGAAAATAAAACGAACACAAAGAGACACAAAATACAAAAAGAGGCTGAACAACAAGGACTGTCTGTCTTGTATCTTCTGTAGAAAAGGTGGTGGGACGTGTTGCACGTCTACGTCCAGGGGACCGCTGTCTCTTAATGCGTCCGTGCTGACGATGCATCCTTTAGCCACTGACACTAACCAGAACCACATCCTGACCTTGACCCTAAAACCAGGTCTCGGGTCCCTCAAACCCAACATACAGAAGGTGTTTTGACTCACTCTGAATCAGCTGCTCACAGACCTGCCTGGCGATGGCTTGAACTGATGACGTCGACTGGAGGTCCCCCTGAAGACACACGAGCAGAACTATATTCATATTTGTATTGTTAGTATCTAGACTTCCCTTCTGCACTGACGTACATTGATGACCACGACTTTAAATAAAGTGTCCAGATGTATATTTTTTAACAAATAAATTGACGTTCTGTACAATCTGTACCATCGATTAATATCACAATGTGTTTGTGTATGAATATTTCTTAAATCATACTTTTTATTGTGTTTGGTTGCATAAAAACAGATTTATAGTCTTTGTCTTAAATACAAGTCTGAGTGAGATTTGACACTTAAATGTACCGGTTGCATAAAGCTCTTTAAAGCAAAGCGACTAATGTAAGACCGACTTTGATGGACTGTCACGCAATGCATCATGGGGAAGAGACAAAATGGCGGAGTATGGGAGAAAATCAAAGAAAGTGTAAACGTTGAGATGTTAGCATGAACATTTGATTCTCTACAAGAGTCTGCCATGAATACATTAATTAAAACTTAGCTTGCTAACTAGCATACAGCTGGCTAGTTAAGCTAGCTTGCTAACACTCGCCTCTACTCCGGAGAAGGACAAGCTAACGTTAGCTACCTAGCTAACTAGCCGGCCATCCGTCTCCAAAGTTGCGTTCGCTCTCTTCCTGACGAGCTGCGGCAACATTTTACAGCCTTTATTGACGTGTGTCGTCCCCATAACAACTAACAACAATCGCATAAACAATTGCAATGAAACTGTTTTCTTCTGTACCAGTCAAATGACCACGAAAAACAGTCCAATATCCGTTCTACTCGTGTTCTATTTTTATAGTTTTTATTTAAGACATTTCATGTTTACCCCGACTTAGGTGTCAGACAAACAGCCAGAGAGCCGGTTCCCTGTCTGACAGAACACACCTTAATGCTACAACACATAACCTGAACTCTATTTAGAGCAGTTAAACATCTAACTAAAGATAACTTTACTTGTTTAGTGAAATTGAAGCTCCAGCGGACACTTCTCAGTTGGAGTCATCCTGACTGAATATTTGTCTGTTTGCCTCCATTTTTGTCTTCCCATTGACTTTATTTGTCTTTTTTGACGCCTGTAAATTTCACATTTTTAACTGACTAAACCTTTAAAGGGACTGTTGTAAAAACGAGCGTTCATGCTCTGCTCAACAACCTGCGAGTCGTTTTAGTGTTTTATCTCGCAGCGCTTCATGTTCTGTTCTGAAGGAAACCCACATTGCCGGCGAGTAAAAGAGCGGAGTAACTTTAGTCGTTCATTATTTCCATCTTTGCATAAACGACACCACTTACCCGTTCACCTCTCTCCCCTTTGCTTCCAGGAACACCCTGCAACAGAGAAGAATCAATGAGAAGAGGATAAAAACCCAGAAACAAAGCTGTGAAGTTTAACCGGTTCAGATGTTACGGAAATTCACGCAAACGCAAAATGATTCTCTAGCTCACGAATCCTCTTACAAGTCTGGATTACTTTGTTTCTCCCGTCTTGTTGAGTCGCTTTGATTAACTCTGAGCCTCTGGAATGTTGTCTTACCTCCGTAACGACGAGGGAACTGTGGATTTTAATGATTATTGTTTGCTTTTAAGACTGACAATTATCACCTTTTAGTTTTATCCATCGTTGACTTTGTCTTAATTTGTAACCGCAGCAGTAAAATGCATTGAATCAAGTTGCAAGATCTAGTTTGGACGTGCTGTTTGACATTTTAGAAGTTTTTACGCATCTGTACGGAAGCCCTGAGAGAACAAAATAAAAAAAAAAAGTAATTTTCTAAATCTGATCTAAATCGTTTGAGAAATGTGTTTCCTTCACCAGACAGAATCTGAGCTCGTTGAACTAACTTTTCTTTTAACTTTCATTTGAGTCGTTATAAACAACAACAATCTTTGTTCAAACTGTATTTTCTAAAACCTGAACTCTTTTATTTTACTCTGATAAGTTCACATCAAGACCTGCAATTGGCAGCGTGTGGTAGTTAGTTCAGGCTCGGTGCAGTCCACCCACGCAGCAGTAATTACACGCTTCACAACATGTCTCTTTGTCAGCAGTTTGTTTTCACCTCCCACTGAATCTCATTCGTTACATGTGATTCACTGTCTGCAAGCGTTTCATTTAATCAGGGAATGAATGTCAAAGCAGAGAGCGGCTCTCACACAGAACACTGTTAGAAACAATGTGATAAAAAGACTTCTTCTCATACATTCAAACAATAAGACTCGATGATGGAACTCTCCCACGTGGATGACCTTTTTAGCGTGGGTTTATTTGTTTACGCGTATGCAGAAGTAGGATGTGTAGTTCTGTGCCCGTCACCACTTCCTGGTTGGGTTTCCGCTCCTCTAGTCCTAATGACCTCAAACCCTGAACCCTCAGGGACTCACTGACGTCACCTGGTGAGTGTGACTGTGAGCGCTTGAGATGGTGTGAATACGAATGGGACGCCACTTTGCTGCAACATATCACGTTACCATGAAAACGTCGAAAATGATGTCAATTGTGGGTATTTATTTGATACTTTTTACTTCCTCCAGGCTCCTTCCTCACAAGATGAGAGGTGATTCATAATAACCTGTTTACTCGTTTTTCAAATAACAAAATTAAATATTTGATGAATAAATAAATAAATATCCTCTGATTTCATGTGAGCCTTTTCTTCTGATTGTCATTCGTTTAGTTTAGACTCCAAAAATGTTTGTTTCCGATAATATAATATGTAATATTGATATGTTTTCAACATCATCCATCGGCGTTTCCTCTTCTCTCCTCCGTGTTTGTTTATTATAACAAAGCTCCTTTAAGACATACAGCAGGTGAATCAGTAGTTCTCTCATGTGCTGTATGAACAGTGAACAAACAGCCGGAGTTAAACTGTTTACTGCACGGATTCTGAGAGAGGAAATCCCCGTGCATTAAAGATTATTATTATAGTTGATGTACAAACCTGGAAACTAAGATTAGTTCAAACTATTCGTCCTGTTAAAAACGTCTTCACAGAGGATGAAGAGACAGGAAGAGAGGATCTGTCCTCATCAGTTGGTCTTTCATTGTTGAGTGAGAGGTATTAGGAAAACAGTCAAAGGAAGTGTGTGTGTGTGTGTGTGTGTGTGTGTGTATGTGACTGACAGACTCGTGGACCTTCAGACCGGACAGGAAGCTGTTAATCCTGTTAATCCTTCCGAGACACACACACACACACACACTCTTTGTGTGTCTCCGTTAAGCCTGACTGACGTGACTTCCTTATATTTTGTTTGTGAAGCGGCCTTCTGTCAGAGAGGTGAGGTGTGTTTTCCTTCTTTACAGGCGGACAAGTCGACTCACCGATGGTCCCAGATCTCCCTGTTTCCCTGAAGGGCCCGTGTTACCCTGGGCCCCCGGGCCTCCTGGCGTCCCCTAAAGAGACACAGAATCAGAGTCAGAGTCCACTTCAAACAAAGAAGCTAAAACGTGTAAATATAATGTACAACGCCACTTATTGTGATGCATACATTCATATTTCCACTGCTGCTTGTCACAACTACTCCACACAGCAGTGGATGTGAACTGTTATAACAGGAAACAGAATAAAAGTCCACATTTAATATGAATTCATACTGTTTCAAAATCAACGTGTCTAAAATTAAAACACTTTCTGGTGCTCGATTCTCGATTGATTCTGCAGCTTTGGAAGGAAAACGTAGCTTTAAGGTGATTTTACAGGAAGGTTCAGTTGGATCAGTGCCATGTTTAAAAAACAAGAAGAAGAAGACAGCGTAGAGTCGGCACTTCCTCTCCTGTTCACTGCTCAACTTTAAGCATCTTTACCTGGAAGAAGAAAAACGTCCCAGAAGCTGCATAATTATCTCCTCCAGTCACAGCTCCAATTAAAATCAACCTTCAGGAGTCCAGAAGGAGAATCACAAGCACAACAGACGAACAAAGTCGACATTTAAAACCTGCACTCACGATAGTTCCTGAGGGACCCGGTCTGCCCGGCGGCCCGTCTTTACCCGGCAGTCCCTGTGGAGGAGACAACAAACAAGAAGTCTTTAGGAAGACGCTGCTTCTGGTAGTTTCATCGCTCGGCTCAGCGAGTCGCTTCTAAATAGGTTTTGAAATGTGTTGAAGTCATTGGTGGGAGAAGTAGTATGTAAGTAGAAGTAGCTGTAGTAGAAATATAGCTAGCGCTAGTAGTATTAGTACAGCTGATAGAAGTACAGTAGTGGTGCAGTATACAAGAGTAGTAGTTGTAGAGGGAAGTAGTACATGATTCCACTTGTAATATCCAAAGTGTAATACTACTACTAAGTGTAACGGCTTAGTATAATGTGAAATACTGCAAACAAGCCAGCTAGCTCAGTAAAAAGCGAGTTAAAGTTAAATTAAACAGAAATTCAGCAGCATCATAAAACTCAACTGGGTTGAGTTTGTCCCTGAACTTTCTTCAGAGTTAAATCTCTTGTACGTGAGGGTTTAAGGTTTTGGTGCAACAGAATTAAATTAAATCTAGATTTAGATTGAAAACTAAATTAATATCTAAAGAGAGGTTTCAATTTCTGAAGGGTCAACCCCCCCCCCCCCCCCATTGCACACATTGACAGTAATATTTGCGAGGTGACTCACTCTGGATCCTGCTGGTCCGTCTCTGCCTGGACCTCCAAGTCTGCCAGCTATTCCCTGAAAAAAACACCAAGAGTCACATTCACATCTAAAGTCCTAATCTACACACATGTAATAAATATCATCAATATATATATATGTATATAAACTATAGACTGGTTGAACAGCAGCACTGTGAAAATGAAACGACAGCCCGCTCTCACTCCCAACTCCTCGTATACGTCAAACTATGTAAACAGTAAATATCAACTTATTTTAAGTTGCGTAACATTACATAAAGTTACGTAAGCTATGTTACGTAACGCTACACACCGTTACTACGTTTTGTATGTAAAATAGCAACGCTATGTAGCGTTACTACATCGCTTACGTAATGTAGCACAGTTATGTTGGTTAAGTAAGGTTGACACTATATTATGGCAACGTAGTAACGTAGTAATGCTATGTTACGTTACTACGTAGCTATAACGTAGCTTAGGCAATGCAACGTTACTATGTCGCCTACGTAATGTAGCTTACGTAATGTAGCATAGTTGCATAGGTCACATGACATGCATACGTAACGTAGTAAAGCTATGTCGCGTTACTACATTGCGTAAGTAACGTAGCATAGTTACGTAGGTCACGTAATGGTAACTCTGGTCCATGAACCATTTGAATAAGATCGTGAACATAACTTAGCCCTTTCAGATGGCTTTTTTATCCGTTCTGGGATCTCTGATCTTTGAAAAACAGGAGAATGTTGAAGTAATATTCCAGGGCATTCAATTTTCCTTTAATTTTCCATGTGTTTTCCAGGACGCATGGAAACTCTGTCTGACTACAATGTCCCTGGTTAGATTCCCGCTGGGGATCTTTGTTGCATTGCTTCCTGTACGATCAACTCTGAAGGCAAACACGGCAACAACATAAAAGCAGAAAACATTCCTGTAAACGCTGCGAGGTTGAATCGAGCTGTCGTGTCACAAACTCAGGGAACAGAAATAGATTCAAACAAGAGAAATCAACCTTTTGCAAATGGCACCATTATTCAAAATCGGACAACTATTTGCTTCCAGAAGGTCATATTAGTCGTAATTTACCGTGGAGCTGTAATTACTTGTGGGAGGCTCTTTTCTAGCATCAGACCTTTGTGAAACAGAAGCAACGTTCTGCCACCAACCGACTAAAACTCATCAAAGTACAATTCTACCAAGTACCGGCTCGCCATCAACCCCGAACAGGGAGGAAATCTGAATTCTACATAAATAAGTTTGATCCTGATGTTGTGAAGTGATGTAGTGAGCCGCTACAAGTGACTGTAGACATTTGGTGTCTTATCAACATGAACTGATTTGATTAAGATTCATAATTAAAAGTACAGTATTCACATGTATGTAGATGAAACCCAGAAGTGATCACATAAACCTGAAAGAGAAGATCTGTATGTTGGATTCACGTTCTGTTTTTTCTCACCTGTGTTCCTTGTTGTCCCGCTTCACCTTTCTGTCCTTGCTCTCCTTGACCTCCCTGCAGATAAAGAATATACCTTTTTTTCTGATTGTATGGATATCGTTAATATAACACAAAGTTTACTAAATAAACTGCTGCAACGGCGTAAAAAAATACAGTGTTTTTCACATATTTAGAATATGAATGGCATCTGAAAAAATGACTATGAACAGCAAACATGGAAATGTATTTTCAAAATAAAAGCATATAGAAATAAATGGAGAAAGTATCTATTAGAGTGGGAGACTGAGAACTGGGTGTGCGTTGGTCTTACTGGAGGTCCTATGATGGAGCGTCCACTGTGTCCCTGTAGTCCTTGGGGTCCCTGAGGTCCCGGTACACCTGCATCACCTACTGGACCGGTCGGGCCCTGCAGAGAGACATAGGGAGAGGATGTGTTAAAGACGTGTTTAGGCTTGTTTGAACCCGAGAGGACACTGACGTCGACTGGTTATGTGTTCAACACCGTCCTAAAGACTTACTGCTGATTGGCTAACCTCAACAGTTCAACACTCACCTTTATTCATATAGAACCTTTCACACAAACAATCAGCCCAACGTGCTTCACAGAGCAGGATTAAAAGGTCTCTAGAATAAGTATTGCAACGTTACAGAGCAAAGACATGATGTGCTCTGTGCTCTGCCGTGAAGAAGGAAGTGGTTTGATTTGGGCTGATTTGTGGTCCACGAGCTAAAGAGAGAGTCTTATCTTCACAACTTTGTTTGGTTTGTAAAGCTTCCTTCAGTTCATCTGGTCACAGAATCAGTCACGTCCGTAGCAAACATCTTAGTCAAAGTCCACATGGCTTCAGGATGCCATGTTAGAAACAAGGACATCTGTTTTTATTAAGTTCTGTGTTTGATCCTTTACTCGGTGTTTGTGTTCCCTCATTTGATCATTTTAATTAAATGTTTACGTCTATTCTGTCTGATCTTTTAAACGTCATTATCTCTGCACAATCTGAATTCTGCAAACACCTTTAGGTGCTTTTTTTAGCAGACGAGTTGAACCACAGATCACATGTCACACCTCTGATAGCAGCTCTCATACGTGTATTGTACGGTGTCATAAGATCAAAAGATCGGCCAGTTAATCGAGCACTTTTTTACTGTACGGTGATAAAAATGTTGCAATGAGCGTTTTCCTGCTTCTACTTCCTTGTGACGAGCAGAGAGACGGAGGCAGAAGCGACGGGGAACCATAAATAAATCGGACGCTGAGACTCCTCAGTTGTCTCGTGGCGCAAAAATGGCTTCGAACATTTACGAAAACCCGAGTTTGACGATGAACGTGAAGTTCTGCAAAGGAGCCGGAGAGGACGGAGGACAGCGAGTTGAGAGACTGGTGGACATCTACGACAGTGTGGACACTTTCACAGACGACCGTGTTTTAACACCGGAGAAAGGTATTAAAACACCATCAAATACCAGTTAATATACAAGAAACAATGGAAACTGGTTATTAAAGTTAGAGGCTCGGCTGTAAATGTGACGTAATTATAAGAATATTTATTATCAGGATATTTGCTCTCGACTGTTACATGTACATTTATGAGCATTTAATAATTATCCTAGTTTATAATTTACTATTTTATCTTTGAATTTGTATTAAATCTTTACTCTTATTGTAATAATTACTCTTTATTACTTGCTAGCTTTGTATCTGCATCTTAGTGCACATATCGACTAGATGTGTGTATTGAATCCCGTTGCTCCACTGTGATGTTATTCACAATCCAGCACATCTACGACACCAGCATGCACACCTTTCAATGTGTTCACATAATGCAGTGAAGAACAGAAATTTAAACGCAAATGTGTGAAAAATAAATAATTAAAATGAAGTAATAACCTTTATGAAACGGCCAAGCCTAAAATGTAAAATTGTTTGACAGTTGTGGTTTAATTAATGTTTATTAATGTTTATTAACGTCTATTAATGTTTATTAATGTTTATTAACGTTTATTAATGTTTATTAACGTTTATTAATGTTTATTAACGTTTATTAATGTTTATTAACGTTTATTAATGTTTATTAACGTGCGCCTTGTGTCTTATTTTATTGGTGTAAAACGAATTGCTCTCAGCTCAAGTAGTGATGTTCAGTCTTCGTGCTGATGAAGTGATACAGATCAGATGTTTGTCTCTTCATGTTTGAACAGTTCGGGCTCGTTTCCTGTCGATGGCTGTGATGACGTTCACACTTCTCACTTTTAACTGGGTTACACTACGAATATATAGGTTTAATCAAAGATTCATTCTAATCAGAGTTTAGCAAAACTAGGTTTAAAATGAGTGAATGCAGGTTTAGAATAAAGCAGAGCTCTGTTGCATGATTAAATAAACTAATATCTGATTAATTAATCCAAGTTAAAATGACACATTTACATTTGGGGCGGGGCTTATCGGGTTAAAAGGCCCTTTTTTAAACTGGCTTTATAAACTTGTCGGCTGAATTAAAGGAGCAATACGGACGAATAAGAGACGATAAAAACACTCTTTCACAGTAAAGAAGAACAGACTTTTGATTTAATTGCTGTTCTGCTCCAGAACCGTTTCATTGCTGAACCGGTCGGTATCTTGAGAGAAATTCAGCCGCCGCATAAAACTTGACTGGTTTAAGTCGGTCCATTAACTTTCTTTAAGGATCTTAATTATTTTGTTCAATTCATCTAAAAAAAGCAGCTTTTTTCAAAGTTAAAGCTCCTCAAGTGTAAAGTGAAGGTTAACACTGGATCAGGTTTTTATGTTTTGGTGCAACAGAATTAAATTGAATCTAGATTTAGAGTAAAAATAGAATCTTTATTAATTTTTGGTGCAACATAGTTTAAAGTTAAATCGAATCAGGTTTAAAGATAATTAGATCGTGTTCTCCGTTTGCCTTCTGCAGGAGCAAACACTCAAAAGCATCCTCCAGATGTCCAGAGAAACCTCCTCAGAGCTGCTGCACTGGTTCTGGGTTTCCTCTGCGTCCTGCTGGGAGCTGCAGTCATCGTCCTGTCCCAACGCCGTGAGGACCTCGTCTGTATTATGATGTCATGTCTTAAAAGTCCACACAATAACCTTGATTTCACATCACTTCACTGCATCTTTTCACCAGATGTTTTCATCACTCTGGAGAACAACGAGCTCAGCATCAGGTACAAGGAGCTGGAGACCAGATACAACCAGAGCAAATTGTACCACGAGTTACAGGAGACCGTAAACCAGACACAGGGGAACACCACAGGTGAGACATGTTTGAAAAGGAACACTTTAACAGAACCATGACGCTGTAAACCTCCAACAGGTAAAGTTCACTCGCTGTTAGAATGCATTGGTTTTCTAGGTACACGGTTTATTTATTCATCATTCTACAACACAGCGTTGTGTAACAAGGTGCTGTAGTTGTGGTCCCTTTCAGTCAGAACCAACAGAGGACACATCCCTCCTGAAACCTTCATGGCGTCATCATGTGATGGACCCATAAATTATAATTAAAAGGTTTGGTCACGATGTAAACTTTGCTTCAAAGCCCGGTACTCTCCCTGCTGGCTTGTCTTATGTGGATTCTACGGTAGCGGTGCTACAGAACACACTTTAATGAAAAGCCACGGACTGAAGGACAAAGTTCCAAACAATCACATATCAGGTTCTAGTGTCAAATCTCAATGTATTTGTCATTAAATGATTTCAAATATGTGACTAAAACACTTCAGTGAATGCAGGATGGAAGAGATGTCGATGCAGATGTTACTACAAATCTACTGAGATGAAGAACTGGACAGAGAGCCAGAGAGACTGTCAGAACAGAGGAGCAGATCTGGTGATGATCAGCAGCAGAGACGAACAGGTGAGTGCACGTACAACGTGTCTTTTTTATTATTTACTGTTATTTTACTTGAAATTAAATTGATTTATTAGAAAATGTTTGAATGATTCTGTTAAAAACTGTTTCAGTAGTTGGAAATATGTAACTATGATCTTTAATATTAATTTAGGGAAATTCAAAGTTATGATTGCCAAATGCACTTTTATTAGGATGATCTATGAATGTGCTGCTTTCATAATGTTATTCTGCTTCATATGTTCACTGTCTGGCTTCTGTCTTGCTGTTGATTCCTGTTTTTGCAAAATTTTCAGAGTTTTGTCAGCGAGCTGAATAAACCGGACGCTTCGTGGATCGGTCTGCAGCCAGTGAGCAGTCAGTCCGGGGGATGGGGATGGGGATGGGAAGGGGTGGACGGATCAACACCATCATATCAGTGAGAACACTTTATTTTACTTTTAGAATATTGATTTATTTCAGGGTCATTGTTCGTGGCTAATAGTTGGATGAAATTGAAAAACACTAAATATAAAATAATAATAAATATTTAAATAAATAATTTATCGAGTCGATCCTGTTTTCAGATAATGTGTTTTTTTGTAATAAGTATTTACAGATAATCAATTAACAATTCCACCCATGGTTTTGAGCGTCATGATGTATGTGAGATGCAGCTGTTCGCTCTCTGGACACAATCTGAATCTGAAGGACGACGTTTGAAATGATTTGTGCATCACATTCTGAACTTGTATTTGGGCTCATATTTAAGAAGCCATTGAGCTCTTGACAGTTCAGGATAATGAACACATGTAGGCCAACGAGTTCATATTCATCCTCCTCTGGGCATCTTCTTAACTTTAGAAATGTTCTGAAACCTCTTCTGTACTGTACATAAAGCTAAAGGACATAAAGAAAGTACATCTGAAGATCAAAAGGATCGTCAGTCCTGAATATATTTGATCAGATTATCGAAGCACAATAACTTTATCTTTATTTAAATAATGTATTTTGTTAATAACACAGTGTTTGTTCTACAGGGCCTGGAAGACCGGTGTGAATGTAAAGCCTGATGATGGTTCCAGGTCCAGAGCATTTGTTGATCCTGGAGGAACATGGCAACAAACCAACAATGGATCCAAACGATGGATCTGTGAGAAACAGATCAATCAAGTCAAACATGTAAATGTGATCTTGACTTCACTTCATTTCTCCCTCAATTTTCCAGAAGTTCTTTATTCTCTCACTTAAAAAACGACATAATTAAGGGAAACTCAGAGAAAACGAACTAACTGCATTACTGTAAAAGTACAACAACAGGCCAACATGTTGATGACTTAGAACACACCTGCGTACAGAGCAGTGAGGCTGAAGACGAGAGTAACTGAAGTGTGTTCATGCTGTTTGGATTTCACGGCCATCTGCTCGTTACAGAGTTTTCTTCTGTTTGTAACGGGCTCAGCTGTTACCCAGGGTGCACTGTGTTCTTCTGTTTGTAACGGGCTCAGCTGTTACCCAGAGTGCACTGTGTTCTTCTGTTTGTAACGGGCTCAGCTGTTACCCAGAGTGCACTGTGTTCTTTTGTTGGTAACGGGCTCAGCTGTTACCCAGGGTGCACTGTGTTCTTCTGTTTGTAACGGGCTCAGCTGTTACCCAGAGTGCACTGTGTTCTTCTGTTTGTAACGGGCTCAGCTGTTACCCAGAGTGCACTGTGTTCTTTTGTTGGTAACGGGCTCAGCTGTTACCCAGAGTGCACTGTGTTCTTCTGTTTGTAACGGGCTCAGCTGTTACCCAGGGTGCACTGTGTTCTTTTGTTGGTAACGGGCTCAGCTGTTACCCAGGGTGCACTGTGTTCTTCTGTTTGTAACGGGCTCAGCTGTTACCCAGGGTGCACTGTGTTCTTTTGTTCCCATTTCTACAGAAGCTGTAACCAGCTCGCCACTCTTCTTTCTCTAGATGTTCACTGTTGAGTGTAGAACCTCTGTGTTTCGGTTCCTCTGATTGACACGTCTTCACAGAGAGGCACTAGATCTGAGGGGTTTAGTTGTTCTCTGGGTTCCATTTTCCTTTTCTGTGTTTTCTGTTTTGAACCTTCTGTTGTTTTTTCTTTAACTCATATAAATCAACAAGTATTTCTTTCGTCTATATCTGCTTTTGGTTCCGGGGTTCTGTTAGCTAAAGAGCTGTACATTCAGTCAGTGGGGGTTGTTCTTGGTTATTGGTACGGCCGCTCCCTCTTTATTATATCAGCCTGCAGATTCATCAGTGATTGTGGATGTGTGCTGTGTTTCATGTTTGTTTTCTGTGGCATTTAATAAACACAAGTTAAACGCCTCATTGAGCTTTGTTTATTCTGGCGTGTGGCACCGTGGCGATCATGCAAACTACGGTCATGCAGAAAGGTGTTTGTGGTCAACGCGCTGTTTGTTGCATCATTATTTAAACTAAATGATCTGTGAAGAAGAGAACGAGTGTAATCGGCAAAACGCCATAAACGAACCTCCACGATGCAGAGGACGAAGCGCCTCAACCGTCCTGCAGAACCTCCACGCACAGTCCAGATCTAAATGTTCCTCCTTTAATCCTGGACTAAATACAGACGGACCAGTAGCGCTTCAGGGTTTGGCTCAAAGGTGGTCGGGTGCCACCAAAACCATTCTCAGGACAATCTGCCAGACAGAAGTAAGTGATGCTTGACTTTTACTGAAGCTGTTGTCACATTTTAAAGGAGCAGTGTGTCGGATGTAGTGGCCTCCTCTCACAAGCATGTGGACAACTACGCTTTGTGTTTGTTGTTGTCTTTGTGTTTGGTTTGTCCCTTCTGGGCCTCCGTAGTAACACGGCGGCCGGCTCCCTGAAGAGTCCGTATGTAGATACAAACGTCTCATTCTGAACTAACGAAAAACACAACGGTTCTTAGTTTCAGGAGATTACACACCAATAAAAACATAAAGTTATGAATAATATATTCCTTCCGTCCCTTAAATCCTACACACTGGCCCTTTAACTTCACTTAACATGACAACAGTTTCAGTTTAGACCGAACTGAGAAAGTTGTTCATCTTCTCTCCGTGTGTGTGTGTGTGTGTGTGTGTGTGTGTGTGGGGGGGGAATCTATTGATATGGATATTGTTGTTGCTGGTAGAAAATCTTGTATTTCCAAAATCATCTTATTTTGAACAAAGAAAGAATAAAATAATAATAATGTTGGACAATGCAGTCTCTTGGCTCAAGTTAAGGTTTCTATCCAATTGAGTCAAGACATTAAAAGTGTGTGTGTGGTGTGTGTGTGTGTGTGTGTGTGTGTGTGTGTGTGTGTGTGTGTGTGCTGGTACTTCCTTTATTTTCATTACTGAAACCAGATAGAAGTCGGGCTCAGCAACACTGGCAGCATCAGTGCACATCTTCCCTTATTGGACTCATATCTACCACAGTATTTACTGCATGCTATACTAGTACACATTAAGGTTTTACAGCAGCAACAGTAACCGTTTAACAGAGCAGCTACGGTTCGACTGTCTCAAGATGTCCTCGGATATTTACGCCAAACCAGATCTATCAAAGAAGGTGAGATACGACAGAAAGGTGCAGGAAGTAGATCGGGAGGAAATGGAGGAAAGGGAGGTGGACATCTACGAGAGGGCCGACGCTATCGGAGACCACCGCGCTGATACTCCGCCACCCGGAGGAGGTGAGAAATCATGAAGACATCATCGTGTGTTTGTTGTTCTTTGAATCATGTTTGAATGAAAAAAGAAACATTTACATTCTGACCTCAGTTTTAAAGCTCTGAGTATAGGACTCATTATCTGGTGTTCTGTGGTGTTTTGGTGCCACTTTAGTTCAAACTACTGGAAAAAAGAAAAGCAAACTGGATCTAAAATCGAATTGTTTTGGGCGTCATTCTTGTTGGTTACGGTGACATTTAAGAAGTTTCTGAGATCTGAGGAAGCATCAACTCTTCTCATGACAGCGTTACAACAGAGTGGAAAGAGCAACCACGTGACAGGAAGAAGGTAAAGTCTGTAGATTATCATCATCAATGCAGAGTCACAGGAGGAAGAGATGCTGAAGAGGGAGAGGATGATTGAAAGGTCCACTATAACTCATCATCTTCAGTTCATATGTGTTTGACTTTAAATGATTGTCTAAGGGTGTTTAAATGATTCATCGTAACAGAATGATAGAAACTAATGGAGCTGCTCTCTGTGCCTCTTTAGGACCGCGTACTGAGAAGCATCCTCCGGCCGTCCGAAGCAGACCTTTAAGGGTTGCTGCGTTCTGTCTAGGACTGCTGTGTCTTCTGTTGATCACTGGAATCATCCTCTTATCCATACGCTGTAAGATAAAGTACAGCACCTCACAACTACCGAGCACCTAATACTGAACCAGAACAGTGTCAGCTTCAGGCTTTACAGGACAGGTTGAGATGTTGTGTCCGTCTAAAGGCTTCACAATGAGGGGCATGACGAATGAACCATAACGCAGAAATAATAGATAGTGATATCACAGAATATAACTTCCTTTTGTCTTGAGATTAAAGCACAATGATCTTTGTTGGTTTCTTACTTTGTTGTTGTTCTCACCAGATAATTCAGTCACTTTGGAAAAAGACCAGCTGAGCAACAATTACAGTCGACTCCAGGGGAAAGTTTCAGGTGAGAAAGGTTCCATAACACAAGATGCAACTTCACCAATGAGCAGAACTATTTTCATATTGTCTCACTTTTATCTATTGTTGTGTTTCTCAAGACATATCCTTCAACCACAGTGAGTTACAGAGCAGTTACCAAACCCTGAGTGAGAATCACAGCCAGTTACAGGAGGAGGTGAAGCAGCTCGAGGGCAAAATTGAAAGTGAGAAAAAAAACACCAGAATTATACCAATTTCAACGATAGAACTTGACTCGTTACTTTTGAATATAATTGTTGCTGTTTAACTGTTTTTGCAATGTGCCATTAGCACAGACTAAACAACCAAGAGAGATCTTAAACTAATGAGTGAATCTACGAGTGTTATCCATTACACCTTAGCTGTGTTTCTATTCAATCTTAAAGATTGATTTTTAAGCAAAAAGGAATGTAAATTAGGCACATTTCCATCAACATGTTTGGAGCGAATAAGCTCGTAGTTTGTTTAGAAGTTAGCAGAATAAGGCACACATGGAGGTAATCTGCCATGAACAGAGCAGAAGAAGAGGTAGAGGTCCAGAACCAGAACCAGAAACAAAACAAGTCACCTTCTAACCATCTACAAGAGCTATTGGCCAAGTTTCATGTTTACAGAGACGAAGACAATATGAATATATTTATCGGGTAGGACGTCATGTGAGTCAAATGTTATTCTGTAAAGGCGTTTCCATAATCCATTTAGCATCAGTTATTTTTTAACAAAAGCAAACACCACGGTTGCCATTTTGCCGTTTCCATACAGCTTTTCTATCGCAATACTTCACAATGTGCATGAAAAGACGTGGATGGAAACACGGCTTTTGAATGATATGACCTCTTTCTTTAAAACACTGAAGAGAAGTGGTGTCCTGAAGGATGGAGGAGATTTGGATGCAGCTGTTACTTTAAATCTAATAAGAGGAACACTTGGCATGGAAGCAGAGATGACTGTCAACAGAAAGGAGCAGATCTGGTGGTGATCAACAACAAAGAGGAACAGGTGAGTGTGTTTGTTCATGACTGATCTTGGAAGTAACCGCCAGTGACCTGTTACTTGTGTTTTCGACCTGCTTTGTTCCGATGAAGTCCCGCCCTTTTCAGTGTCCCCCATGGGACTTTGTTTCCAAAAAATGATTTTGATTTTTGTCTATTTTAAAGATGATTTTGCGAGCCAAGAAATTCTCCGTTTGTCGTAGTATCATTTAGTTTTGTGGGAAACCGTTCAGTGAACTCTCGTCTCTCACAATATACACCACCAGCACGAACACGGCCGTTAGCTTGGCTAGCTAGCTAGCTAGCTAACTTAGCTACGTGCCACACATAAATGTAACCGCATCACCTGCCGTATTTTATCCAGCGACTCTGTTTATCAGCCGGAAGAGAAAAGAACGAGCAAGACCACGAGAACATTCTGTACGAAACACAAAGGAATCGTAGCTTTAGAGAAAGAGAGACGCCACTTACGACAATCTGGATACGTCAACAATTTCAAGACAAAATTGCACTTTTTTTTATGTGTAAAAATGATCTTTTATTAAACTAACAAACATCATATGTGTAATTCATGGCACATTTCAAACAGGATCAAAATATATTTCTTGTCTTTTGCCGTTGAGCACCGTACATATTCTTTCCAAAATAAGATCCCGTGGTGGTCAACCGGAAGGGGCGGGACTTCACCTCTCTATTGATTTTAGTTCCTGTACTGCAACCAGCTTTATCTCTGTGTCCCGTTGAGGCCTTTGGGTTCACTTCCCTGATGCTTCTGTCCATGAGCTTTAACACAACGTTATTATTCTCACTTGTCAGATTGTGCTAAATTTAAGGCTACGATTTGCAATTAGAATTAGAGTAAAATGTGTTTGATGAATATGGAAGAGGACGACATACACAGATTAGACATTTCCTAATATTCTTGTTTGATAAAAATTGAAGACTTGAATGAACACGGAAGAACCTGAAGGTCTGAGATCAGTTCTTTCGACGAGCAACGTTTTTTTAGAACCGACATTGAAGTCAGAAATTAGTGAATTTGCGGGAACGTTTGATTCGTTCAAAGACGTCTGCATAGAATCCTAAGAGGTAGAGGATCTACAGGAATAAGACATAAGATAACTTGTTTAAATGTTTATTTCTCTATTCTTTAATGCATTCTGATAAATGTAAATGTTAGCTTCATGCTGTTGTGTCCATTACTACTGCGTGGTGTACAAGTGGACCCTTCTTTGATTCCTCTCATTATTGTCTCTGATCAACTACCAGAAGTTTGTCCTTGAGCTGAACATGGATAAAGATTCCTGGATCGGTCTACAAGCCAGGAAGGAAATATGGAATCAAACAAGCTGGAGATGGCAATGGGAATGGGAATGGGTGGACAGATCACCGCAGACAGACACGTGAGACATTTTGAAGGTTCACGATTCCATCAAATGTACTGTTAGTCACTGATTTACAGCTTCATGCTAGGTTAAAGCTACATGAAGGACTGTCTCTTTTTCCTCTTCCCTGTTGGTATTACAAGTTAAGGAAGTCATAAACTATAACAATTTAACAATTTTAAAACTTTCAGAGACCTGCAAAGCTACTGTATGATGATGAAATATAATGTGTGACTAAGTCTTTGGGAGGGACTGCCGGGCTAAAGCACAAAGTGCTACCTTGTTTTTTACAAATCACTGACTGGCAGCCTTTACAATGTACTAATCTGGATCTTTATGATCATTTTTTTTACAGATGATATAAATATTATAAATGACGTCAAATTGAAAAAATAATCACAAGTGTTTAAAAGGACATTTTGTTTGTCCGACAGGTTCTGGGCAACAGGATTGCCACACGTTGACAGAAACAATGAGGCTGCAACATGTTGCAATCAACAAGGACAATGGACAGAAAGCAACTCTCATGTTTATAAGAGCTGGATCTGTGAGAAATAGATCTCCTGGACTCTTTGATGAAGAAAGCGTGTCTAGTGTCAGCTTTGTTAAATCAGACTAAATTTACAATTTAATTTGTTTGTTAATTCTTTGTTTTATGCTCAATAACCTGGCATACATAGATATTGTTCCTCTGCCTGTCATAGTGCACAGTCTGCATTAGAAGTCATCAACACAACTACATGTGCACCAGCTCTGTAGTCCTACTGTTCTAATGAAAGTCAAATAAAAACATGAAATTGCAGGTGGTCTTTACTTTGGTTTTCATAGATGATTAATACGTTTGTATTCAGTCAGTTTGAAATGTTTCGTGTGTTTCCTTTGAGTCACCAGCTGCTAATCTTCAGATGCCAGTGAGAAGCTTCACCAGGGGCCCGTTCCACAAAACAAGCTCAGAAAAGTGGGGCTTAGGGTCCAAAACCGGACTAAAATGAACCTAACTAATCAGTCTGAAGGGCGGTTCCATGATGTCAAGACACTTGAGTGTGCACGCGATTCTTAATTAATAAGCAGCCCAAGAGCAACAGTTCCCTCTGGAGGATGTGGAGCACTGTGATTGGTTTAGAGACATCCAATCAAATAAGTTTGGGCATTTGGGTCAGATGACAGAAATCTGTACATCCTACAAAAGTTGGGTCCATTGGAATGTCTTGGGGATAAAATGTAATAAAATATGTTGATACAACCTAATTATTTATATATATATATATATGTTTATGTGTGAAAAGTTTTTTTTAAATTTAAATCTTGTGTTTCCCTCGGCCTCTCCTTGAGGCACCCCAGGGTGCTGCAGCACCCACTGCTTTAAACTCCAGTTAGGTGAAGAAATGCTGGAATTTTTCACAGTTTCTACAAACAAATTCCAGCACAAAATGATTTTATATTGTTTCACCCCCCCCACACACACTTCTGTGAGTGCAAAGCGCTGGTTGGCTGGTGGTATATCTGTGTTTGTGGTTTCCTACTTCCTTGACGCTCGCCGTCTAAAAGCTGCCCGACTCGCAGAGCAGAAAGAATTACCATCACTCGGCTTCAAGTTCTGTCACCTCTCAGGATGTCTGCAGACGTTCAAGCGCCAGAGCTGAAAGTGAGATTCAGCAGAAGAGACGAAAAGAACGGAGGAGAAGAAGAGGAGGTGGACATCTACGACCCTCTGGAACAAAGTGCTCCTGATCCTCGGCCCCATGAAGTCAGTAAGTATAAACGCTGTACGAGGACGACTGAGACCTTCGTTCATGTCTGATTAAATCCTGAAGGACGTTTTGTAGAGAATAGACACCATCAGTTACCTTTAGCTTGTGTCCAGAGACCGGTCTGGGCTGTGCACTGAGACTTTGAGACGTTGAAATGCAATTTATTGCCATTTGAGTGTAAATGTTCAAGTTGTTAGTAATTGAGCAGGTGAGTGCATCTGAAGGATGAAACTATCCACAATAATAATAAAAGAAGAAGCCACTTCAAACGTGCTTCATGAGAATCGGTTTCACCGTGTTTGTCTCTGTAGGACCGCTCACTGACAGCCGTCCTGCAGCTGTCAAAAGAAGAGCTTTTGGAGCCACGGCAGCCATTCTGGGAGTGTTGTATCTTGTGATTCTGGTCGGGATCTACATGCGCAGTGAGGATTTGCTCTTTATTCTATGACAGCGTACCGTGCTCTGCTCTGTGCTCTGATTTCCCGACCTTGTAATCCTCCTCTCCAGCCTGTGTGGTGTTTGGGTGCCACAGCAGAGAGCGTTTCTCTATTGTGTCAACAAGAACAAATGTAATACTTGGAGTAGATGTGCAGCAATAATGTAAAACATGCCCGAGTACCTGTTGAGATGAAACACTGTCCGACCAGCAGTGGAATCTAAACAAGCATCACAACCGATCGTCTAACGAGGCTAAAGCAGTCTGCATCGTTTAGATAAAGTAAGAAGCGTTTCTTACAGCATCTGTGAGCTGCTTCATACTCTAAACACGTAATATATGTTCATCAAGCTGCAGCCTCTGATTGAGAAGTGCTGCGTCAAAGCTCAAAGTGTGACAGTGATGAAACACAGAGTACCTTCACGCTGTCATGACTGTAAATGTGAACAATGTTACGTCTTTTCTTTTGTCTCATGTTCCCACCAGATGTCTTTGTCACGGTGGAAAAACAAAACTTGCAGACAGAAAAACAAAACTTGCAGACAGAAAGAGACGAGCTGCGTATCCGTCTGGACCAGTCTGAAACCAGAAACATCAACGTCACAGAAGAGAGAGACCAGCTGCAGACCAGATACGACCTCCTGAGCAGAAACCAGACACGGGGTGAGACATGTTTGAAGAGGAACCCTCTAACACTAGAACCAGCATGATGCTGTAAAGCTCCAACAGGTGAAGGTTACCCGCTGTTAGAACGCATTGATTCAAGCTACAGGGTTCATGTATCAACACAGGCTTGTGTTCCCCTCCATCAGACTCTTCTTCACTCACAGCACTGAGCAGGTCTGATGCCTGATGTGCATTCATAGCTTTCTCTTGTCCATGAGGTCAGGCTGTGACTCATGACTTATTGACTTACAGCATCTGTGAGCTGCTTCATACACTAAACACGTAATATATGTTCATCAAGCTGCAGCCTCTGATTGAGAAGCTCAAAGCTCAAAGTGTGACAGTGATGAAACACAGAGAGTACCTTCACGCTGCCATGACTGTAAATGTGAACAATGTTACGTCTTTTCTTTCGTCTCATGTTCCCACCAGATGTCTTTGTCACGTTGGAAAAACAAAACTTGCAGACAGAAAGAGACCA
>NW_027466540.1:320000-372500 GCF_050575085.1 Anarhichas minor | reverse complement strand
TTAATCATCGTTCTCTCCCAAAGAAGCAGCAAACCTCAGTTTTACATCTTCCCTTTGAACCTTTTCTTTACAACGATCTGTGTTTTCAGTTTTGTCTATTTAGGCCTGGTGAATTCTGGTGATTCATGGGGCGTTCAAACACAGTGGGAGATTATAGGATTCACCTTTAAATATATTCAAAGAACCAAACGAGAGGAGAAACATCCAGCCGCTCCTGCAGGCCGAGTGTTCATGAAGAGCAGCTGCATTCTGCTTCCTGCAGGTCCAAAGGACCATGATGCATTGCGAGGCCGCCTCGTTAACGTTCGTGCAACGAGCACGATCGACAAAAATAAACGATTAGCAGCTGAGATAACGGCCTCTTCAGGGGCAGGTATCTCGCCTCGGATCAGTGTGTGTTCTTTTCACTCACACAACTGTGACGCAGATTATGTGACACGCAAGTGGAATTGTTGAGCTCGGTCGATGTCGAGGGTTTTTCTCTTCAAAGAGGAGATCGAACCAATCGGACACAAACGTCGGCCGCGCTGCTGTTCCTGGAGGAGAGACGCTGGGAATGGATTTGTTTGCGTTCATTAAGCCGCTCGGCTTTGATGAAATAAATTCAAACGGATGAAACGATGCAGCAGTGTAAGATAAGAAACTGTTCGCTTCCTGTGGTCACAAAGAAGAAGTCAGTTTGGCCAATCAGAAGGAGGGAGGTTTTATCTCTTATCTCTTGTTAGTTTATGGATCTTTTTAGCTGACATGCTCAGCTGATGAAATCTATACAAGCTGATGGCCTTTCTGCTTCTCTTTGGTTTCATTTCACTTTAAAAATCCACTTGCAGAGACTTGAAGCCGGCTCTGCGTTGGTTCCTCCATCACACTGAAGGTTTAGCTGCTCTTCATTTGTTTGTCCTCGTATTTAAATGACTGCTGTGCAGCTGTAAGCAGGACCTCTTCTCTTAAAGAGTCAAGTCATTATTATCAGATATTAAGTCATTATTATCAGATATTAAGTCATTATTATCAGATATTAAGTCATTATTATCAGATATTAAGTCATTATTATCAGATATTAAGTCATTATTATCAGATATTAAGTCATTATTTTAAGATCAGACTCAGGAGTAACGTTTGTCCTTTTTAAGGTTTTCATCTTCTAATTTTTTTAAATTTTACTGGCAGAGATGGGCTTCCACACGTGTGTGTGTGTGTGTGTGTGTGTGTGTGTGTGTGTGTGTGTGTGTGTGTGTGTGTGTGCGCGCGCGCGTCGTCCTCACCGGCGCCGAGTTGTCCTTGTTCCCTCTGGACCGGACCATCCTGCCCAGGACCTCCAGTCCTTCAATGGTGATGTTCCCCGCCGCGTTGACGCTTTTCTCGGCCACGGCGCTGCAGTCGATCACCACCTTGGCGCTCGTCTTGCTGATGGCGATGTGAAGCTGCGTGAGAGGAAACAAACCCACACGTTCAGTGCTGAGAATCTTATATGTAGAAAAACATGCATACACCAAAAACTGACAACATAAATAATAATGTGCAATATAAATATCAACGTATACTACTGTGTGATGCGGATATTTCATATTTCATATGTGCAACGATGTGAACTCAACCATTCGGTCCGATTATATCTTGTTTTAATATAATAAAGGATAATCTTATCTTATTATATGATAACAAACACTGTTCACACAGGAAGAGCAGCAACGTGCTTCACAACCAGGGAAAATAGACAAAGAATGAAATAAGATGGAAAATAAAACATTCTTGATAAAATAAGAGAAAGATTAAAAAACAAGAATAAAGCCACAAGCGGCCATGACGGGGTTCAGCAGAGAGCTGCTCTCAGGCGTCACAAAGTCATTTCTTCTGGTTTCATTCAGTCTGAAGCAGAACTGAGAACAAACACACTTGTTTCATGATGACGACGTGCAGCCGGCATGTTTCACAGCTTAGTCACAAAGATCCAGCATGTTGGGTGAAGTTTGGACAGACGTTCACAGCTTTAGCACCATATTTGAACCCGTGCACATGATCTGAACCGGTGGCGCCCCCTATTGACTGATTCCAGAATAGTTCAACATCATCAGCATGAAACATATCCTGTGAGTTTAGCATTGATCGGACAAACAGTTACTGATATACTGTCTGATTTGTGTTGAGTCATGCTGTTGTTGTTGTTTTTTTGCATCTGTAGCGCCCCCTGGTGGTCCAAACCTTCAGGGTACGTTTCAGGTTCTCTTGTGGAGATACCCTGCACGTTCTGGGATTATTGACGATGGTCTAGTTAAGTGCTGAGTCATCTTTCATACAAGGAATGCTGCACAAAATGCTTTAAACTCAATAAAATGCACAAAGCAGCAGCATCAAAAGCTCTCCTCCTCTTCTTATCTTTCCTACATCAGTGATGCAGATGTCAGGTTTTAAGAGACTATTTCGCTTCAAATGAACCGTCTGCTGTCTGTGTCTGTTGTCTGTTGTCTGTTGTTGACGGTAGAGCTGGTGGGAGAACAGCGCCCTCTTCCTGTGTGGAGCTGTAGAGCCCCAACCAGGTTCCTCTCCTGGAGGCTCACAGCCCACTGTACTCTACTGTACTGTACTCTACTGTACTGGACTCTACTGTACTGGACTCTACTGTACTGTACTGGACTCTACTGTACTGTACTGGACTATATTGTACTGTACTCTACTGTACTGTACTCTACTGTACTGTACTCTATTCTACTGTACTCTATTGTACTGTACTGTACTGGACTCTACTCTACTGTACTCTACTGGACTCTACTGTACTCTACTGTACTGGACTCTACTCTACTGTACTCTACTGTACTGGACTCTACTGTACTGGACTCTACTCTACTGGACTCTACTCTACTGTACTGTACTGGACTCTACACTGACACAAACATCGTTTAGAAGTCTCAGATTCAGAGTGAACAGGTCGATGTTACACTTTAAAAAGACACAAACAAAGACGTATAGAAGGACGGAGCACGGATGAAAATAAAAAACAATAACGAACAAATAGCTCAACAGATGAGACGAAACCTCACAGACGACTATCGACTTGTTCCCAACTGTCACATAAAGTGTTTGACATTTGATTTCAGTTGACTGACGATACAGTTTGTTTTAATCTGGAGTACTAATGAAGTCTGAACATGTTTATTTTCTTGGGAGACCGTTAAATAGATGATGAAAGAAATGCATTAAAAAACTATTTCAAAATAAGTCTAATAATTCACAACACACACACACACACACACACACACACACACACACACACACACACACACACACACACACACACACACAAATTACAGACAAAGAGCTGCGTCTGGCTGCGTCTCATGTCACCTGATTTGACTCTAAACATCACATTTCAGAGCTTGTGTTGAAGACGAACCTATTTGCAGCGTTAAGACGTTTATAGCTGCACGAGCTGCAGCTGCAACTGGGACACAGTCAGGAGCGCACGTGGACACTAAACTAAAGTTACCTCCCTGAGTGACATCGCTATTAATAATTACACAGGCAGGAAGTCATCATCACCGGCATGGACAGGCGGAGGAGACGCTGCCTCTCTGCTGTTGTTGTTGTTGTTTGTCTGGAGTATCTCAGTCTGTGTGCGTTTCTCTATTTCCCACCTTTTTATTTTAGTTAAATCTTTTCTATCGAGGGTACAATTCTATTTCACAACGATGCAAATGAACTTGTTAACAAGCTCCATGTTTGTCCTGACAAAGAGGGAATAAAGAAACACCTTGATGTCTCCTTAATGTTGGTTAGAAGTGAACATTAGATTTAATCTTTACAAAGAAACGAGACATCAAGGACGCGGGACAGGACTCGTTTCATGATGAGACACTTTGATAAGTCAATATTTTAAGAAAGCTTGTCGTTATTCTGTGATGCTACGTGATGGTTCTGATATTCTAAGTCCTTATTTTAAGATATTAAGTATTATTTTAAGATGTTAAGTTATTATTTTGAGATCCTTAGTCAGTCGTCAAGATTTGTCATTAAAATTATTAGAAAATTTCATTTTTTTAAGGTTTTCATCTTCTTATTTTTTAAATTTTACTGGCAGAGACGGGCTTCCACAGTGTGTGTGTGCTTGTGTATGTGTGTGTGTGTGTGTGTGACTGGTACATTTGTCCCTCCGTCCTGCTTTAACACTGCAGAACTGTAACATGAACCCTGTTGAGAGTGTGACGTGTGAAGCATCGTCTAAAAAGCTGCTAAAGGAAATTCATACGCTCTCGTCATATTTCCAAGACGTCAGCTTTTCAGGAACCGAGAGATGTGACAGCCAGTCAGAAGCAGAAGAACATCTACCGAGCGTGAAACTCTTTACAAAGCCGAGGAGAGACTGAACTCTGGTGACCCCCAGGGGACCAGTCAGTGACGTCCTCTGATCCATAACCACATGAATCTACACAGACGTCACCGAGCAGGTTCTGTACTGGTCCTCTGGGTTTATAACATCCACTGTATGCAGTGGCGCGCGCACACACACACAAACACACAACACACACACACACACACACACACACACACACACACACACACACACACACACACACACACACACACACACACACACACACACACACACACACACACACACACACACACACACAGCGAGCAGAACAAAAGGTGAGAAGGTAAGCGGGATAAGCTGTGCTGACAGCGAGCAGACAGAACTGACTGCAGATCAGTCAGCGAGTCCTTCGGCACTGACACACTTCAGGCTCGGGGCTACGACTCGACTGCAGTCGGTCTGTCAGGGACTCAAACCGCCGTCTCACCGCTCAGCGAGGCTCCAGATAAAGAGAGGAACGAGGCTGCGGGAAGGAGACGACTGAGCAAATAAACAAGCCGATACACAAAAGAACATCTGAACCGATCCACCCAAAGCTCATCAATAGAAACACGAGTGATGCAGTCAGTTCGTCAGCTCACTACTCAGTCAGCTAGTAAAGCAAAAGGTTAGTAAGTCAACCAACCAACACAACATGCCCATCAGCCACTCACTTTATATCTTTTAAAGGGGACATGTCGTGCTCATTTTCAGGTTCATATTTGTGTTTGGGGGTTTCTACTGGGACACGTTTAGCTGCTTTTAATGTTAAACACACATTATTTTTCTTGTACTGTCCGTCTGAATATACCTGCGTTCACCTTCAGTCTAAAATGCTCCGTTTTTGCGCCTGTCTCTTTAAGAGCTGTGGCACAAATAACGTAATAAATTTACTGAAAGATGTAATACAATTTTCACTTAACCTGATCAAATATGTAATAAAACCCAATAACGTAATAACTCAATGAATAATGTCATAAAAAACATTACATTTTCACTGATAATTTAATACCTTTCAGCTGGTCTTTTCCTCTTTAATGCTCATGATGTAATCATTTAGACGGATAACGTAATCATGTAAACGGTGATTTTTTTCTCAGAAATGTAAAGTGTCTTTTTTTTATAATCCTCCATCTGATAAAAATAAACTTAGATGCATTTTAACGCTCTATTTGCATTCGAAGACTAAACTGAATTCATCACGTGGGTGTAATGGGTACTGCCAGAACTAATGAATGAATGAGATTAGCAAGAAGCTATCGTTGAGGTGCCGAGAGCACAAACACACACATCACGTTAGATAAAGTGGGATATACTCATAGACTGTATGTAAGAGGTGGTTGTAGTCGTTGACGCTTTATGGTCTGTTTGACTCTAAATGGACCATAATGTACTAAATGAACATCATGCTGTATTGAAGAAGACTTGAAACTAGAGATTGAGACCATGAACTCATGTTTACAATGTTTACTGAGGTAATAAATCAAGAGAGAAGTAGAGTCATTTTCTCATAGACTTCTATACAACCAGAGGAGTCGCCCCCTGGTGGACACTAGCGAGAATGCAGCTTTAACACATGAAGCTTTGACTTCACTCAACAGATCCGCAGGTTGTCACGTTGATATCCTGTGATTGTATTTGTCCAGTAACTCTGAAGCATTTTCACTTTGAGATGTTTGAGTGAGAGAAGCTCTTGTAACTCGGTGCAGTTTTGGAGAACATGTAAGGTATTTAAAAGTCATTATCTTATTTTGAACTTTATTTATTTTTCCATTTAAAAAACGTTTGAGTTTGCTGCCAATCATAGATCTAAAGAAGACAGAATTAGACTTTTAATCAGACTCAACCCGGTCAGTCCGAGTGAAGCCTGGCGTGCAAATGAAGAGAGAACCGGAGAGACTCTGACCTTATGGAAGCTGCCGTAGAAGAGCTTTTTGATCTCTGGCCCTTCGAAGGTCACCGTCTGGAACTCTCCTTTGTAGTCGTTGTTGAAGAACGTCAGAGTCTTTCCTCCGTCTGCAGGAAGACACACACACACACACACACACACACACACACACACACACACACACACACACACACGGATCAGTCATGACACTGAGCCAGTTACAAAATCCTGAATCTATATTTAATATCTACAATACCAATAGGTATCGATTTCATGATTCTTTTTACCTGAATTGCATCGCTCGTGTTTCATACGTTTAAAAACAACAGAAATAAAGTTATTATTATTATAATTATTATCCTTATCCCAGACTCACTGTCCAGGATGACTCCCACCAGCGGCTCGTTGTTCTTGTCCAGGACCTCCCAGAGGGCGAAGGGCTCCTCCGGCGTGTCGGGCAGCAGTCTGAACAGCAGGGTGATGGTGTAGTCGGAGGGCAGCCCTTCAGGATGGATGTACCTGTGAGATGGAGGGGGTGGGGACATCACACCCAGGTGAACACTTCTGGTATGTGATCTCTATTTACTATGAGTCCTCAGCTGGAGATATCAGAGATATCATTCATAAAGTCTTCATGCGAGGGGGTGAGATGTCTCCGTGTACCTGGTCGGCTGTGCCAGGAAAGCGTCGCTGTGCAGGTGGAAGCAGGGGAAGGTGTTGAAGGTGCCGGGTACCATGGAAACACCGGAGACGCTGCCGTACCGGTTCTCCACCAGACCGAACAGCTCCATCATACGGAAACCTGAGGTGGGGGGGGGGAGTGGTGAGCATCGTATGAATCGATGTTTAGAGGACAGTTGAACAGTAAGAAGCTGAGTGTGTGATGTTTATTTCTCACCATTTGTTTGATTTTATTCTGCTGCACATGTTCATGTTGGATGTATTCACATCAACGCCTCCCTGTTTATATTAATACTTATTCTACGTACATTAATCTGCACTTCTCCTCCTGCTGAACTGCCTCCATGTCTCAGTGCATGTACTCTGTGCAATGACAATAAAGTCTCATCTAATCTAAGATAATGAACCAATTAGCTTCGGTTATTCTGAGGCTCTATAATCTGGTCACACTGATCGTCATAATGTGATTTCATGTTGGTTATTCTGCACACTCAGCATCTACTGCACCGCCGTCCTCCGACGGTTCCTCATGTGATTTGAGGACAGAGGGTGCAGAACAGATTGAGGCAAATCTGTGAACCGTGATATCAGGCTGTAAATAGATGAGACCGACTCTTACTGGTCCTCTTACTGTTAAGGACAGATGAGGGGACATTTTATGCATACGTGTTTTTTGGGGTTTCTACAAGAATATAATAAACAATAATATTTAAAAGTTTAAATAAACATGTAATGGTAGTACCACCATTACAGTGTAAGGGTCTTCTGAACGTGTTGCACATCCTAAGGGTATTCGAGGTACTTGTACACACGGTATGATGTACTGTTACGTGGATAAACACCACCAGCGTTCACATACCTGGTGTTGTGCTGCCGCTCATCGGTACGGACGGACAAGCTGGGGAAGAAAACAAACGGTGCGTTAGATTCAGAAGAAGACCGAACTCTCTGCCCGCCTGCTGAGCGTCCGGTTACTCACTGGCGGTGGCGGCCTCGCACACAAAGGTCACCAGCTTCTCCTCGATCTTCGTGAAGGCGTCCAGGTCGTCCACGAAGAACACGTGTCTGTCGCTGGGTTTGCTGGCGATGCTCACCAGCTCCCCGTAGTCGGCGTCAGCGAAGCCGATGGCGAACACGATGTACCCTTTAAAGAAAGAGAGAGAGGGAAAGGTTTAGGACGAGGACCGAGTACGTCGTCTAGAAGATATCATGTAGTTTATGATCTTACATGAGCTTCTGTCGGTCACTTCCTGCTCTTATAAAATGTTCTTTTTATTGAATTAAAATGTGAGCAATAGACTCCACAGTGACATGGTCGTAAATAAATGTTTACGACCATGTTGAGCCAACTGTATATTTACAATTCTTCTGGAATCCTGAAATCTAAAGTGGATCTCAGTTAGAAACAAACATGGCCGCTCTGACCTTCCATCTGCATCTCCTTGGACACCTTGTTGACATCGTCCTGCGATCGGCCGTCAGTGAGCACCACCAGGACGTTGGGGATCCCCCTCCTGACTCCTCCCTCTGCCGTGAAGATGTTCTCCTTCACGTGCTGGATGGCTCGACCTGATCGGACAGACGGATTATTTCAGAGTGTGGGAGAAGGAGCAGGTACTGGGACGTCCTGTAACTGTTTTAAGGAATTCACTGGGAGCAGTGGGAGCAGTGGGGAAGAGATTCTTGGCTCCAGGTGACCGAGTGCTCCTGTGCTGTTCTACGGTGCGGTGATCGTCGCTGTGGGAGAACTCCTCTCACAGAGCTGCTCTCCCTGCAGGAGGAACCGACTGCGCTGCTTTGCAAACACTGATTAATGATTACACCTCTCCCTGCTTCCCCACACACTTCCTCTCATTACACACACACACACACACACACACACACACTTCATGTAAATACAGGCTTCTATGCATCAAACACAGATTGTAGGCATTAATGCAGCGTGTGCAAACTCCTTATTTGCTTTACGTGAACGTGAGCATGAAGACACTGGAAGTCTGGAAGCAGACACTGATTTAATTTCCTGAGTGTGTGTTTGCCTGCTGCTCAATAAGTATTGACGACGGTTAAAAGAAACTGTGTGTGTGTGTGTGTGTGTGTGTGCACGTTCCACGAGGTGTCTTTTCTTGGATCTTCCCTAACCTCTCCCACGCTGCGATAACAAACTAAAGCCACGGGTGTAAAAGCTCAGCAGCGGTTCCCCCGTAGGAGCGGTTCTGCTCGCGGCTCACCCGTCTTGGTGTTCCCTCCCTTGTAGGCGATCTTGTTGATGGCGTCCAGCAGTCGCTCCTTGTCGCTGTACGAGTTCAGCTTGAACTCGGTCCGGGCGTCGTCACTGAACTGGGCGATGGCCACCTGACGACACGGGAACCAAACCAATCAGAACACCGTTTAGTTTAGAGGCCGAGCACATGGCACGGACACACTCCTCCTCTCTATGGCTTACAGCACTCACACTGAACCTGTGAGGTGGTGAGAGCCTGGTTTAGGTGAACTGACCCTTTAACTGTCGTAGTGGCAGCATCTATGGAGAGCATACGGTTGTGGGGACACTTGTCTTTTTTAAATGCAACTTTTGTGATCGACTGTCGTAACTCAGCTGTTTAACACATAACTGTTCAATACGAACTTCCTGATTGGATCGTGAATGTTGAAACTCCTCCTGTTGTGACCGGACTGAACTCAGATCAGCGGAGAGAACTTAAATAAACTACCGACACAGCAGAAAACACCATGCAGAGAGTACAGATGAGCTGGTTCTTACAGCCGCCTGGGAGAACACTCTCTATTTGTACATAATGAAACAACATGACAGAGCAGCTCAGCGGGCGTGTTTCACTGGAGACACCGGCAGAATACGCATGTTATGGAAACGACACAGTTTGTCCTAAAAAATGTCTTTTACTTGGTCATTCAGTGCTGGTCATCAAGAGTGTAGCGCAGGTTCGAGAGGTTAGTTTAAAGCTTACATAGAAAAGATAATAAATATTCTTCACTCTGTCTTGATGCTGAAATGATTCGTTGATTAATCGATTAGTAATCGCTGAAGTCGGTGTTCCAGGTCGGGTTTTGGGCCGTTTGTTGTCTAGAAGACGTCATTTAGAAATGAACCTCTCTTCTGCCATAAGCACCATAAAACAACAGGCTGTATTGTGTTTACTTAAAGTAGCAGCCTTGTTGAGGGAACACAATACTGACTGAGCCTTCGGCCGACTGATGAAAGTATTTTAACACGCCATCATTCTTAATGATTGCCACTTTAAATAAAAATGATAAGAATCCAGAAAACACATAAGTGAGGTTTCATTTAGACCGGTCTTTGTGGGCGTGTCAGGAAAATATATATAAAATATATAGTTTAACACAGGAGCAGAAAGCAGAACTCAAGTCACCAAACACTGGACAGGAACCAGGAAGAAAAAGCTCCTCTGCCTCAAAGAAACAGCCAAACAGAGGTCCAGGTCTCTCTGGAGGTATCTCCTGTTATCACAAAGACTTCCTGTCAAACCAACCCGCCCATCACACCGTGTGACTTCAGAGCCACCAGACCAGTACCAGCGTTTTCACGGACCACCTACCTGCGTGCCGTCCGGGCCGATCTGGTCCAGAGCTCCGGTGGTGCTGTACAGGAAGCGGATGATCTTCAGGAAGTTCTCGTCACCGATACTCCAGGAGCCGTCCACCAGGAAGACCAGGTCCGCTTTGGCCGCCTTACAGACTAGACAGAGGGGAGAGAGAGCACACGGTTAGGGTTAGTGTCTCTCTGATTGTTAAAAAACTTCAGTAATGTAAAAAAATACTTATTTGACTTTATTTAATGAGTCACTTCTGTTGTGTTCAGTCAAAGTGGAGATTCTCAAAACAGATATTTAACATGTTTGTTGTCTCTTTGGTGGACTTTCTTTAGTTTTCTTTGCTGAACTCAAAGATGGATTTATTCTCTGCTTTCTTTGTTCTTCTTGTTATAAAACGTCGCTTTCACTTCTCTTTTTATCGCCGCGCGAATAAACAAACTTGATCTTTATGGACGACGACTCGGGAAGAAAAGCAGCTTTTAAATGAAGTGGAGCTTTGATAGATTCGACTTGTGAACGATTGGAAAAGTGTTAAACTCGTTAAAAGTTGCCTCACCAATCGGTCCAACGGCTTCCCCTTCCTCCTCTAATGAATCACATTTAAGGGTCAGCTGCTGCCCCCCCCCGCCGATTGATTCTGTCATCTGCAAACATTTACTTAGTAAACTGATATTCTTTCACAATAAAAGCCCAGCCTTGCATCGATCAAGTTCTCCAAAGGGAGAAGCGCTGATATAGATTTATTACTTCTTTTCAGCTGTTGGACCCTCAGAACCCACGTCTGCTGCTAAACACCAGACAGAAGGAAGCAGTGGCAACACTTCTGGACACTTAGAGGAATATGTATGAAGTTTAAATCTCAGTGTTGCGTTTCTCTCATTCGTTATTACTGAAGACATCTTTGAGTTCTCTCTGCTTCTACTACTGTTCAGGCTGCTTCCTGTTTTGTTCTTCTCCCGTCACACATTTAACAGCTACGTAATGTTTAAAACAAAAGGTTGATTCTGTGCTGACGGATGTGTGAAGAACGTGGATCAGATGATCCGTCTCACCACGTTAACGTTTCATTTAATCCCTCTGTTGAAGGTTTATCTCTGTGGTTCTATGTGAGAACGATCCCTTCAGTTCTTCACACGTATAGAACTCTTTGAGCTGTTTTATACGCCATCATGTAGTGTGTGTGTGTGTGTGTGTGTGTGTGTGTGTGTGTGTGTGTGTGTGTTGAAGACGCAGCACTGTGTGGGAGTAGAACAGTTGAAGCTTATTTAATCTGCTTGTAATTTGTCAGTGTTGACCGACATCGTGATATATTTAACATGAAATGTGGGCGGAGGGATCTAAACGTATTGTCTCTGTCAGCGGGACTATATTTACATCAGGAGATAAAGAAAGAGAGAAATCATCCAGAAAGCAAAGCAACTTTTAAGTTGCTTATTGTTGAATAAATGTTCCTGTGTGTCAGGACTTACTGCTTTATGTGTCTTTTATTTGTGAGGGTTTCCAGGTTGCTGTTAACCATTTTTGAAAAAACACTGGGGGTTCTACCCAGGACCCTTATATATTACAAAGGTTTCATCTAGAACCCTAAAGGTCCAGGGCTGATGTGGTGCAGCTCAACCCACAACAATCATGGTTCTCAGTCACAGTTTTTGGGGATGTGTGAGCTGGAATGTCACGTTTTTTAACAATCCTTGAAGAACTCTTTCTTCCAAAAAGGATTCTTAATGGAACATCTCTTCTTACAAAGAACACTTCACAGCCCTTTATTGACTAAAAGGGTTCTTCAGAAGCAAAAGGTTATCGCTAGAACCTCAGCCCTTCAGGAAGAACCTATCTGGAACACTTATTTATAAGAGTCAACTTTGGTACCAATGGCTGTGAATGCAGTTTATTGGTGAAACAAAGTGACGTCACTCTGCGAATGAATAAAACCGATGAAAGTGAAACGAACAGATCATTATCATCAAACATCAGGACATCGACTGGAGACGATGAACAACATGAACCCTGCTCTTACCTTCCTTAGCAGCGGGGATTGTGGGTAGCGGCGTGGTGGTGGGGGGCGTGGTCGGCTTCGGGGTCGGGACGGGGACTGAAGAGAGAGAATGAAAGGAGACGCAGAATGAAGACGTGACAAACCTGCAATCACCGTAAAGCAATCAGCAGCTCGAAGTGAAGGTGAGGAGACACATTTAACATACACAATACACACTCACACACACACTCACACACACACAGACACACACACACACTCACACACACACTCACACACACACTCACACACACACTCACACACACACACACAGACACAGACACACACACACTCACACTCACACACTCACACACACACAATACACACTCACACTCACACACACACACACACACAATACACACTCACACACACACTCACACACACACACACACACACACACACACACTCACAGACACTCACACACACACACATACACAATACACACTCACACTCACACACACACAGACACACACACACACACACACACTCACACACACACACACACACACACACACACACTCACACACACACAATACACACTCACACACACACAATACACACTCACACACACACTCACACACACACACACACACATACACACACACACACACACACACACTCACAGACACTCACACACACACACACACACACACACACACACACACACACTCACACTCACACACACTCACACTCACACTCACACACACTCACACACACACACACACTCACACACACACTCACACACACACACTCACACACACACACACACACACACACACACACTCACACTCACACTCACACACACTCACACACACTCACACACACACTCACACTCACACACACACTCACACTCACACTCACACACACTCACACACACTCACACACACTCACACACACACACTCACACTCACACACACACACTCTCTCAGGGACCGGCCTCCCTCCCTCTCCAACAAACAAACACATTTCACTCGTTCAGTGCTGTTGGCGCAGTACATCAGCTACCTGAGGCTGTGAATTACTCGTTAATGGCAGGTGGGGAGCGTTTTGGCAGCGGCTGCCTGCAGCGAATCGTCTGGAGGATAAAAGCGTCTGCAGCTTTAATTTGCATCAAAACAAAGCAGTAAATCATGGCGGCTCTGCACAGATACAGCGTGGAGCAATACCTGCTCTCACTTCCTGCCTGTTCTCTCTCTGCTCACTTCTTTCCTTTTGTCTCGTGTTCTCTTCCTCCCCGTTCGTCCTCATTAATCTCAGTAAACTACAGATATAACATTCATTATAAACTGCCTGACGTTCACGAATCAATTAACGGCCTCAAACACAACACCATGCAGAAGCGTAATGACTCTCTCTGAGCGAGAGCGCTGCAGAAATCAGGCTCATTTGATTGGATGCTGGAAGCAACATTCAAGACCCAAACAAAGAGGATCAGTAAACTAAAGTTGAGTCCCTTTAGTTCAGGCTCTGTGTGCTCCGTAAAGAATACGTGTCGGGCTAATCAGGACACACATTCTTTATAGGGAATCATACAGGACAGCAGCTGCTCACAAATGGTGGTATAATTAACCGGTAGGCCGAGTTTTCATACATTTAACCGTTTATTCCTCCTTTTCTGGTGATGTGTCTCAGGTTGACTACAGGACAGCAGTCATACATCCAGTACTTACACATAACTCCGGTGTTACTCCTCCTGTTTAAAGAGGATATCAGGCTACACCTGCTAACACCTGCTAACACCTGCTAACACCTGCTAACACCTGCTAACACCGCTAACTGCACGATGAACACCTAAATGTGTATTTTGGATGTTTTTCCCCCACTAGTCTGAAAGAGGATGTGTTATGGAGGAACATGAGGTGTCCAACAGCAGAGTGTGTGTTGGTGTTGGTGTTGGTGTGCCCCCCCCCCCCCCCTCTATGGGTCTTGATTAGTGTTTGTTGCTGCCGGTGCAGAACAAACGGCTCATTCTGAAAAGAATCAAGACGACTCATCTGTCATTTCTCCCACGAGCACAAAAGATGTTTTATGTTGGAAACGATGGTCACGCCAGCCTGTGATGGGCTTCACTTTACACACAATGACAGCTGACAGCGGGTCCTGTAGCAGCGCTATGATGACACATGCTGGGAGTGTGGAGGAGGTGGAGGAGTGTGGAGGAGGAGGTGGAGGAGTGTGGAAGAGGTGGAGGAGTGTGGAGGAGGTGGAGGAGTGTGGCGGAGGTGGAGGAGTGTGGAAGAGGTGGAGGAGTGTGGAGGAGTGTGGAGGACTCGATGTGTTCATGCTTGTATGCAGAGAACAGCTTCGTCAGCATCTCTCAAATGTTACTTATTCAGGATTAAGCGTTCTGAAGAAGTAACATTTCTCTTCAATAACTGATTAAAATTAATTTCTAAAGAAACACAAAGAGAGTAAGATGCTCAAGTTCAGTGTTTTCTGTTTCTGATCGATCTGGTACATTTAATGTGAAGCTGAATTGATTCTTAAGTGTTTCAGGGTTTAAACCTTGGATAAGAAAATGTACCTTTTTACTATTATTGTTTTGCTTTTTTCAGATTAACCGACACACGTTCGAAATTATCACAGAAAATATCTAAAAAGTGGAACAGAAGCCACATTTCCTCTGCGCTCAGAGTAACACGTGAACTAGAACATGGAATGTAATTTAGCTCACGGTGTCGGTGTTTGAGCGTCTCAGGTGTGACTGCGTGGGTTTGTTCTTACGTGTTTTCTCAGTGACGGTGACCGCCGGCCCGTCCGTGCCGTCCTGCAGCTGAGCGTACACGCTCATCTTGTACTGCGTGTTGGCCTTCAGGTTGTTGAAACAGTGTCGGTTGGCTCCTCCGCTCAGCTTCGTCTCCTGCTTCTGACCGTCTGCGGCACAAATACAGACATCACCTCGTTAGCCTTCTGGAAACGGCTGCTCTGATCGTGTATTTTGTGCTGTGTGGGGAAATGTTCTATTTGGACATGCAGTCGTACATAAGGAGTGCATCACAACCAGCCGGTCACCAACACTCTCCCTGGAGCTCCCGGTGCCGGTTGACACTTTGTTAAAGAGTGAAATCCTTTTTGTTTAACAGAAACAGCAGCGATATCACCAAATACACAAGACTCCATTGACAAAAACACAGATTTTACTGTGACGTAAAACACACTTCATTAAAACTTGACAGAAACTAAATAAAACTCACCGACGCCTCGGTTCATCTTTCCACTCTTACCAACAATCACCAACTTAAGAGTTAAACCCTGAAATCACCGCGTTGGGTGAGAAGATATCGGGAGAGGAGCGAGATCAGACATCAGAGAGGCTGCTGGGAAATGAATAAAAGGATATTTTCACATCTAATCTGAGGGATTAAGGGTTTATTTTGACAAAACCAGAGTTGGTGATTGTTTTCAGCAGCAGAAAGTGTGACCAACACGGGCTTTGGTGAGTTTAATTTCTCTCCGTGGAGCTTGAATTGTTTTTTCATGGAGTCTGGTGTCTGGAGTCTGGTGCAGTCAGTGACAGTGTGGTCTCCGTGGGACAATCACACAGAAGGACAGTTTGAATCCCTCTGTACATTCTACATGATGATGATGATGATGATGATGATGATCTTTAAATATAGAACCACTTACTGACTCACTGACTTGTATTCTTTTCTCTTTTAAAGTCTTTCAAGCGTCCCTGAGGCTGTTTGTTTGTTTGTTTGTTTGTTTGTTTGTTTGTTGTTGTCAGCAGCTCAGTGTGTTTCTGCCCAAATGAAACTGAATAAAATGAAACTTTTCACAGTCAGAAATAAATGACGAAGCAAATCCAATTACTGAAATAATCAAGGTGTGTTTGTGTGTTGACTCCACGCCAGCTGGAGTCAGGCTCTACTGGCAACCTGTCAAATACATTTAAAGGACAAAACGTTTCCACACTTCGTACTTCATCACAGGGAGCAGGTGGAACATTTGAATGAGTTAAAGAGCTGCAGCACGACTCCCGAGGCCGTCGCTGAAGTTTACAACATACAGATGATTTAGATGCTGCAGCTTCAAAACTAAAAGCTTTTGATTTCAAACGCAGAACGCATGAAGTCAGGTTCACTGCTGCAGGAAGTACAACCGGTGAACATTCACACGTTCACTCTTGTGTCGGCATTCAAATGTCTGTTACAGTGAAACAGCCGTCATTTAATTAAACGCTGAGAGCTAACTGCGAAAAAAAATAAAAAATTAAGAAAAGCTAAAGTATACGCCAGAGGTTTACTTCCAGAAACCGACATTATCTCCAACATGTGGCATCCCCTCATGCCCACATCCCCTCATGCCCACATCCCCTCATGCCCACATCCCCTCATGCCCACATCCCCTCATGCCCACATCCCCTCATGCCCACATCCCCTCATGCCCACATCCCCTCCAGACAAACTCTCTGTTTCGGTGTAATAAAGAAACGAAAACACTTCCCCCCAAAAACCCGCCACACAAGACACACGAGACAATTTCCACTGAAATTTCCACAAATCCAGCCGGTGAGAGATTACTTCACTTTACCATTCATACGGATTTTTTAAATTTTCATAAACATCTAGAGAAAGCGCTCACATTTCAATCATTTGGGTACGCAATAACAAATATTTTCAAAATTGGAGTCAGCGTTGTCTTAACACAATAATCTGTGCAACAATACTGTGAACGTTAATATAAAAATAGCAGAATTGACGGACAGTGTTTGACAATCTCTGATCCGTGGAGCTCACGAAGGAAGTCGGTCAATATTAAAGATGTTTTGATGTTTGATTCCCTAAAATACAGTTAATCACGAGATTATTTATATCATGATTCTCTAATTTGTAAAGTAAGTTTAGATCTAAATGTTTCCTTCACAGAGTCGATCTCTGTTCATTTGAATAAAACAACTTTTCTGTCCGACAGGAGGAACTCTTCTTTAATCTTTATTTATTTTTTATCACCCATCAACACCAAACGCATCATTTCTCTCTCTTCTCCTGCAGCCGACACGCTTTCCTCTGGTAGTTTATTCAGCAGCTGTGCAAACATAAATCCTCATTTAGCTCCATCATGTGCGGAGATAACGATACCTGGGAGCTCCCTGCAGGAACACACGGGAGCGCCGCAATAACGCTTCGCCTTTTATGTGACGTTAATGATGGCGCGCTGTTCGCTGGAGGCCTGAAGGTGATGAATAACGGCCATTACCGGCTCCCATTCGGTGGATGGCGGCTGCATTAAAAGTCAATCTCACCTTTCGAGGTGGCGGCTGAATGCCGGACGAGTGCGATGGAATCGGAGGCCGTCTGCTGTTTGATGTTTGTTTTGGTGTGTTTATCGGTTTCAAACAAACGGGGAAAACACTCAATTATTTCTGGGAATCAGAACCCAGAAGAGTGATTTCAATAATTGCAAGGCTGTTTTATGAGAGTGACTTCTGCTCAGAGTCTTTGCTGACAGCTGGAGCAGGAGACGAGCGCATCAAAGTAATTCCATAAAGGTTTTAATAAAGAGTCTGGAGGTAATTTAAAGTCTGATAGCCTGTAATCTTCCCTTCAACATCCAGTATTTAAATGTATATAGCGTAATGGTGCATCGCAGGACTTTCTAGAGCACAAAGAACAATGAGGACTCTTGTATTAAATGCTGTAGATCAGGAACTTTGTAGATTCAAAAGTGTCGCAAACTAAAAGTATTCACTTTTCCTCTCACAGTTCAAAATGAAGCTTTGAAATCATCACAGCGCACCAAAAAAAATCTCCATTGAAAGTCTTTGAGTGTCAAGTTTCACAAATTAGAGGATGTCGGCAAAATTAGGGAGAAGTACGTCTCTTCCAGGTTTATGTCATAAAATCAGTTTTTTTGTTTATTTTACCGAAAGAAAATATAACTGCAGGATTTTCAGTCCCAGTTTTTTTTCTGTTGCCAGAAGCTCCCTCATATCAGAGGTGGTCAACATTGAATGATATCTGATATTTAATAAAAGGTGAACTCATTCATCAGCTGACACATTAAGTCCAGAGGATGAGAGGAGACCACAGGAGGAAAATGAAGTGGTACTGTTTGTTTGTTTGTCACTTTTGACGGAGTTAACAATGTGAATGTAAGTCTGTTTTCTTTAGTGTTTAATCACCTGAAAATTTGAGTTTTTGTGATTTGGTTAGCTGAGAATGAGCCGTTTAAATCTACATTTTCCAAAATCAAGTTCCCTGGGAGAAGTTTCAGTTGGTTGCAATCTGAATCCTCACCACCAGATGTCGCCAAATCCCACGCACTAGACCTTTAAAGTGAGATATCATGTCTGTAGTTTCATATATTAGATAATAAGTTGTATGTTTTGAGTTTTTCCACGATCGTTCTGATCATCTGACAGTCATACCTTTTAAACACGACAACAGTTTGTATATCTTTATTGTTATTTTCCCACGAAAGTCCAGCAACTCATGTAAATTTCTGCTCGTTACATCGATCAGTCTTTTCACAATAAACTTCCATCTTCACAGGAAACAACTCAGTTAGGTTTAGGAAGAGATGGTGGTTTGGGTTGAAATAACTGCAGAAGTGTCGTAATTGAAGTTACATGAAATAAATCAACGCTGACTTCTTGTTGACGGGGAACGAACAGCAGTCTGCTGGCTGAAAGTGTACTGTTTGTTGGAACCGTCAAAATCCCCGTCAACCCTGAGTCGGCTTTGTATGATTACGTGGATAACATATAACATATATATATATATATATATATATATATATATACACTATAATATACAAAATACTTTTGAGGGATACCTACGAATTACGCCGCATCATTGTTCGTAGGTATGGCTACGGACGCTGGATGAGACCAGCCTGAACACAGACATGTTTGTGTGAGATTCCTCCAGCAGTGATTTCCCACATGTGACCTTCTTGGTGTTTCCTTCTGAGACACAGCGAGCGTCTTCCCCGGAGAGGTCAGAGGTCAACGAAACATTTAGAAACTCTTGACTTTCATTTACATCATCGGCATCTCGTGGAGACGGCAGCCATCTTCATTCTCACACTCCCACACACACAATGGACTTCAAAAAGAAGCCCTTTGTTTTGTCTTTATTGTTTCTATGAAGCGATCGTCAGAGAATCCTTGATGAAGAAGGATTTGTTTTCTTCTGTTGTCTTTGAGGCTCAGCTGTCAGAACAGACAACAAGGCGCAATTACCGTCATTCCCATAACAAGTGAATCTCCTCCCGACACACTTGGCAGCTATAACACCGGCCGTTGGTCTTCTTTCCCCGTGTTTCACCTCACGCAGCACATGTTAACGTCAGCCCGGCTCCTCGTCTACGGAGCGGCTCGGTGTCGGACCGCTCCGCTAAACCTTTGAGCTCTGATGAGACACAACAACGTCTTTGTCGTCTCAGGCTGCCTAGAGAGTCAGAGAGGGGGACACTCTCCCTACGCTGCATTCTGAAACTCCCACTGATGAAAGCATGTGAGTATGCATGAGGGAAACCCCCCCAAACTCCCACCAGCACAGATATGCAGCGTAGGAGGTGGATGGGAAAGAACCACAGCCGCATGTATGTGTCCCACTTTCATGCCTCGGTATGAAATCAACCAGAGAGCCAGTAATGTGGCACGAGAGGAGTGAACGTGCGCATGCATGGATTTGCATTTTTCTCCCCTTCTTCTCAGACATGCAGCCAGACCATCACAGCAACAAGACGGGGGTTTTCTTAAAGGAAACTTCTTCATCTGGATTTATTTCTCAGGAGTTTTAATTATTAAAACATTGAAAAACAAGTTTGTGCATATTTACCCAAAACTGTGCTGCACATGAAATGCTGCGTACCTGAACACCACATGGGTGGATGTTGTGAGGGTGTGGACTGTTTGTGTACTCACTGAGCAGAGACTCCATGAGCACCCTGTAGCTGCTGGCGTGTCGGTGAGGCTGCCACTGGGCGCAGATGCTGTTCATCTTCACCTGGTACGCGTTCAGGCTGGTCACCCCCAGATACACTGCAGGAGGAAGACACGGGAAGAATCTGCATGTGACAGCAGCTTTCACATAGTAATGGATAGAATGTATAATATATTATTATAATAACTGGAACAACTACTTCCAGGCAGTGCGCACACACACACACACACACACACACACACACACACACACACACACACACACACACACACACACACACACACACACACACACACACACACACACACACACACACACACACACACACACACACAGAGAGATACAGAAAATCACAGGTTTTTTAACTGCTCAGAATGGATTAAACTGATTGTTAGATCATGTTTTCTGTGGGTTTCTCAGCACCATACATGGTCTCTACTGTCGATGATCAACGGGATTCTTCAAACACCCGATCATGTGCCGGTCGTCCACGTCAAACGCACAAATGCAGAGGAATATTCTGGATTATTCTCCCTGAACTCTGAACACATTTGTCAGTAAATAGATGCGTCTCAGTGGTGATTTTTGACACTGAAACGCTGACAAAAAAATTGCGTTTTTGTCACAAAGTCAAAGCTGCTTCTGAACTCGTAGATAAGCGCTTGTAAGCATTCTTCTCTAAACGTTAAACTGTATGAATGTGCACTGAGCTCACATCTGGGAAACCACACACCATCGTGGTCCCAGATGACAGATTATTTTTGGGCATCAACGTGAGTCATTTACAGAGAGAGAAATATGACTTCACTGTCTTTGCTCCAGACGCTCACAAACAAACCCCCCCCCCCCCCCCCCCCCACACACACACACCCACACTCTATTTATGCAAATAGAATGTATGCACTTTCATCATCCTGCTTCTGAGAGACTCGCTTGTTCTGGAACACGTAATGCATGTTTCCAGCTGGTAATGGCGTTGTCCATCACAGTGTAACTTACACTCCCTCCGACGAAACGGAGCGTCTTCCAGTTGAGCCGAGTACCTCATCTGCATTCGTTTGGACTCCGTGAATGCATAATGCATCCCGCGTGGGGTTTGTGTAAAAACCCCAGCTTGTGATTTAATGAGAGGACACGGAGGGACTTTTAATTCAGCATCTGAACAGCTTAGTACGATGTCACTGTGATTCATGATGTAGCTCCTCATAGACGTCACACACTGCTCTGAGTAACCAGGGAGAGGTATCTTTAGTCCGACTAGGGCTACTCTCTAAATACTCTGTTCTTCTTCAGGACTCAACAATTGTTTTTAAAAATAAATATACAATTTTAACTGAATTAGGTTTCACTTTTGTTTACATGTTCACAGATGTATTGATACATTTTGGCTTTTTACTCGCAAAGATTTCATTGCACGTACAGTAGCAAGCGGAGTTGCCGTCAACTCGAGCATCCTTCACTTCACCACAGCGGCCTCTATGCTCACGCTTTGTGTGTGTTTGTGTGTAGTTGGAGAAAGTACTAATAAAAAGCACCAGTAACGTCAAGGCTTATCAATACTACGATGTTTAATGAATTCGCTCTGAGGCCCGTTTAATACCGGGTTTCGGAACACAACCCAACTCAAAAGGCTAACCCTGGAGCCAGTGTTCAGTTTGTCCATTCTGGGCTGCTGTAGAAAGATGGCGGACTCCATGGAAGACGACCCGCTCCCGACGTTGATATAAATGGCCTTTTCTAAGCGATACGATTCTTAGTTTGGGGTGATTATACACTGATTAAAACATAGTTATATTATATTCAATATGTGCCAATTAACCCCCCTAAATGTTACACACTGCCCCTTTAACAGATTAAATAAATAAGCTTCAGTAAAGGTACGTCAATGGCAGAGACAGGAAAATAGATGCGTCGGCAGGTATTTCTGCATATTGTTCAAGTTCTGATGACTTCTTTCACCTTTAATTACAGCAGACATCGGTTTTGCTAAAATGCTAAATTGCTCACATGAAGAGGTGCTACAGGAGCACCAGTCTCCTGTGACGCTGCTGTCCACTCATCTCCACTGGTCCACTGGCCTCGTTAACATGCCGCTGAGCTCTATGTCACACGCTTCCGTTCACCTCCTGGGATCCCACCGGACTCATGCTCTCCTTTCAACTCCGCCCACCTCTCCATCTCCCCCCCCCCCCCCCCCCTGTCATCTTCAGGTTTAGCCCCTCGTCCTTCAAAATCAACCAAGAAGTGCTTAATTGTCATGCAGGCGAAGGAACCTCCGATGCAAAGCGACGATCCATTGAGAGCGACATGTTGGGGTATTAAGGGGACGCTTGCGGTCGAGAGCTCTCAGCCGGAGAGAAATGAGAGTTTTCTGCTAAAGGACACTTCAAAAGCACACATGGTTCTTGTCTTTTCTGCTGCGTGGAGTTCAAACCGGAGACCTTTGGGTTTCAAGAACAGCTATTTTAAGCAAAAGGCCGGCCCGTGGTGAAGTTGTTAATCATCATGCAGGAGAGGGAAAGTCTAAGCTCCTACTCGAATGGTTGTACTTGAGAAGCAGTTGATTGATGGAAGCAGCCAGACGCTCAGAGAGCCGAGGGAAGTGTCCACGTGCCCAGTGAGGGAACTTAAATCTATCGCATCTACAGTTCATTCCAGGGCTGCGGTGTAATGAGGGGAAGTCTCCATTAAAAAGTGTCAGATGGATATCACGATATCGACGTTGGCTGCTTCCCTGATTAGATTAGAGGAGCTTGTTGGACAGAGGACGGCGATAACGAGGTGTATAAACGAGCAGGTTCAGAGAATTAAATTACCGACAACAACATGCTCTGAGAGCAGTACTAGTGGGTCCGATGAGAGCTCATCAGGAGGATGAAGTTCTGTGTACGATACTCGTCTTGACTGGTTTATTTATTTTGATTAAAGAGAGATTAACTCATCCATATCTTATTGGGTCATAGAAAAACTGTTTTAATGCTAATTATTAAAAAAGAGAGAGACAGATACTCTCAATGTAGTTGAATTATTACACACTATTATTGTGTAACAATGCAGATTATTACAGTTTCTGAAAGTTCCCCTTCATAATATTCAGTGTTACAAAGTAAAATCAACATAAAAAGTAATTCTGTGTCGTACATGCCGACAAAGAATCTGCGTCATTCGCGTATTGAAATATTACAACTCCAGCAACAAATGAATGCAACACTTTGTTGGAAAAAAGCGTTGGACGGAAAACATATTTCAGCCGTCTGTGGTACCTCGTATTTCTACGTGTAAATGTACGTGTATAAACCATAGACTGTCTATGAACAATAATGACCATATTCATGTCTAGATATCGTCAGTTTGAGTGTTGATGGAGCAGCTACATTGTTAGCTTAGCTTAGCACTAATCAATCCAAACTCCTTTCAGAAAACAAGCCTTTTAAAGTTGTTTGCTTGTCGTCTTGCGGACGGACCTGACGAAGCGTGAATTCAGACTTTTTTACATATCTTCATAACGATGTATCATATTGTTATTTCCGCATCCTTTTTTATCTGTTTATTGCAATTAAATCACAGAACAGTCTGTTTATTTTAGGTTCATAGCGCTGTAGTGAAACCTTAAGGAACAACAGAGTGGTGATGCACAGTTTACCAAGAACAAACTGTGACTATGCCAATGAAAACACAACATAATCAATACCTTCATCGTTGTAAACCCGTTCTTAGTAGGAGAAAGAGAGATAAAGTAGGACTCTGGCACTAACAAGGCAGCAGCTGGAAACTCTGTCAAGTCTGTATCTTGTAATTAGTTGCTGCCAAGAGCGTCCGCTGGGAATCAAGGAACTAACTACTCAAGCGTTTGACTGGTGGTTCTAATTGGTGGAAAAAGAGACACTTTGCAGGTGCAGCCGAGAAAATGTATCTTCAAAAGCAGCTGAAAGTGTCGGAGAGGTCCAGAGAAAAGAGATGATGTCATCCAGCAGCTGGGCCACAAACACAACAACAAAGAGATGAAGAGTGGATGTGATGACCAGAGGTGGAGGAGGAGCCAAAGACTGCACTCAAGTATAAGTAGTACTTTGCAAAAAAAAAGTACTTAAGTAGAAGTAAAAGTATATATAAAAATAATGACTTGAGTAACAGTAGAGAAGTATTTAGTGAAGTTACTTGAGTAGGAAGTAACTTAAGAAATGACTTTTATTTGATGTGGAGACTATATATATATTATATTTATCCTGCTTCTGAGAGACTCGCTATATTTATATATATATATATATTTACTTACAGGTCTTGGCCCTCCCTGAGAGAGCCTCACTGGATCCGGTGGTGTAGGAGGCGATGACCTTCACACTGTACTCCGTCCCGCTCAGCAGGTTGACGATCAGCATGGTGTTCACGTCTTCTCCCACGAAGGTCTCCAGAGCTGGTCCTGGAGCTGCAGGGGGGGGGGGGGGCACATGGGTGAGTTCAGAGACGATCATTATCTTCAATTCCAGTGAGGAGGAGAAGGATGGAAGATAACAACTAAGAGGAGGAAAAGAAGGGGAACATGAGAGAATCTGCAGGGAAGATGTTTCTGTGTCTTCTTTTAGTTTTATGATGTATTTAATTTAAGGAGAATAAGCTTTCTGTTTGGTTTGCTACGTTGTGATTTATTAGTATTTAGAATCATATGAAACATAGAATGATTAAAACTGTTCAGGTGCTTTGTCCTTGTTATGAATACTGACGTCTCTCGTGTTGCTACATGCAGCGATTGCAACTTCCTTTTTATGCTCGTAACCCTTCTAGTTAAACTTAGAAGAATCAGACGAGTTACACGATGCTTCTATATTCTAGAAGAGTTCTACATACATGTATAGAACATGAGTTTGCCGTGAGCTGCTGCTACTCACGAGTCGTCAGCTCTGATTCTTCCAGCAATTAAAACCAAAATATCAAAAAACAAACGACAGCTTGAGTTTTTCCGTGATATTTGTTGGAGACGTTCATAATCTCAGGAGAACAAATGTAACAATAATCCAACAGGAAGTGTTTCATGTCAACCCTTGAATATCCTTAAAGTTACTATGAGGAACTTTTATCTGGTTCAGAACCAGTCTCAGTTTAGTCCTGATCCTCTATAAGACCTCCGATGGGAGTCAACACCGACACCACGCTGCTGGAGACCCAGGACGTATTGCTGGGCCCGCTGGAGGGAAGGGAGGCACAGGAGAACCAGAACCAGGACTGAGAGGGCCAGACTGTCAGACCCTGCTGCAGTACAATGAGAGGTTTTCTAAAGGGACTCTGGTGCTCAGAGACACTACCACTTTAGTCCACAGGGGGAGACAGAATCAACACTAAATAAAAGTTCCTCATCGTAGCTTTAAACTCCTCAGTACAAATCTGGTGTGGAATCTGTTGAATCAGTTAAACTTGATTGGCCCAGCTTGTGTGTGCACATTACCAGACACAGGCTGGTAGACGACCCGGTAGCCCATGGTGGGTGAAGGCGGAACGTCCCAGCTGATCCTGAAGCGGTTGTACCATTCCTCCAATACGCGCAGGTTCGTAGGAGCTGAGAGAGGAACTGAGCAAAAGAGGACAAACTGATTTTAACTTTGTATTAAAAATACTGAACTGAATCAATGAAATGTTGGCAAAATAAAATACTACCTCATTATGTAAATACATTGTACTCAACAGGGCATGAAAACATAACCTCAGTGATGGTGCATCTGTGTTTTCTAAAGGAATTCATTGGACCATTGTGATTCACATGGGCCACTATGGTGATAAAGAAACGGGGGACAAGCAACAAGGACCTTCATCTGGACCGCAAACGGGGACAGGGGTGAAAAAAAAGAGTGAGAAATAAGAGAAAGAAAGAGACGGAGAAAAATCAAGATAAAAAGAGACAAGAAGACAGGAAGTGGAGAGGAGAAGACAGAAAAAGAGACAAATGAAATGAAAAGAGAAGAAGCTTTAAGAAAAGGAGATAAAGTGAAAAGAAACAGTCTTTGCATAACAAAAGTAAAACATTGATATGAAGTAAATTGAATGAAAACCAAATCTATTAATTAAATACTATCCGGATATGTAATTCCCTGCATGCCAGAATGATGAAAGGAAACTGTCATCACACAGCAGAGAGAGGAACGTACAGGGGGAGGAAGAAAACCCGATTTGGCAAGAGGAAGATAATGAGGAAGAGTCAAAGGAGGATAACATTTGATAACACTTAATAGAATTTCAACAGTCAGCACAGTGAAAAATGTCCCGTCGCCGTTTCAGTCAGAGAGATATTAAACCCAGAAGAGTTATCGCCGACAACTGGGACGCAACTTTAGAAAACTAATGGCTAGAGATGGTACTGATAGATTTGATTCTGTGCAGTCCCACACATCAGCTCCCTCTCTCTGCAGCCCATTATGTCTTGATAGGTTCAAACCCTCTGAAGATCCCTTTGGTTAATGAGAAACGTGAGACTTTTTCAGGTCTAAATCCCCGAGTGAATGTCGCTGGCCGTTCGGTTGCACATTTAAAATGCTAAAACGCCTCCCGTCATTCTCTCCGTGTCCCATCGCTCCATCCCCGAGTATCCATCCATCCCTCACCATCTCACAGACTGAAACCTCCAGATTAAACTGGCTCTCCTCCCTCTTCACCTTCTGCCGTCGCTCACCATTTAAAAAGCCAATCATGCTCTCTATATTCAGCCACAAATCCCCCATCATGCTCTAAACTCTGAAGGTCCTCTCACTGTGCCTTCACACCTTCAGGCCTCACGGTAACGAGAAACTGGAGCTTTAATGACCAAAGACACTCTTGGACATTGGACATTTTTTTGGAACTCGGACACAAATTCTGCTTTCTGAGGGCAAAGAAAAGCTGGTTTCAGTTTTATGTTTAAGAGCTGTGGGACATGTAAACTCTGGGGGAGGTATGACCAGCCACACAGTGTAGCTTACAGTGACTAAAACACATCATATAGTACCAGTGCATTAGCAGCATGTAGCAGCTCAATCAATCAATCACCGTGTAGCCCCGCCCTAAAGCATCCCCTGCTTTATGGTCTGTTTGACTCTAAATGGACCATAATGTACTAAATGAACATCATGCTGTATTGAAGAAGACTTGAAACTAGAGATTGAGACCATAAACTCATGTTTACAATGTTTACTGAGGTAATAAATCAAGAGAGAAGTAGAGTCATTTTCTCATAGACTTCTATACAACCAGAGGAGTCGCCCCCTGGTGGACAGTAGAGAGAATGCAGGTTTTAAGAAACGTTTGCCTTGGCTTCACTGGGCAGAACCGGAGGTTACCGATTGGTCGCACCGCTCGTCAATGTCACACTAGACCCAGGGCAGCCAATCAAATCCAGCAAGAGGCGGGGTTAACTTCTTTACCACTGCCTTCTTCATGGAAAGAGGATCTTATTATAGCCTTGTCACTCCGAGGAGATATAGAAGAGTTAATAAGTAAATAAGTGGTTCAAATTAGTAAAATGATTTAAAGCTGCTGCAGAGCTTCGACATCTCATAATGTTATTGGATGCAGAAGGCGGCTGCTGACTGGTTAGCTCAGCTTAACTGTAACGTCAGCATCAAACATTAACAAGTAACGTTAGCTAACTGCTAACGTTAACATTTCCCCGATGCTGCGTCTGTACGTGAGACTCTCGTCACTAAATACATTTTCATCCTGTTCGGTCCAGCTCCGGGACAACTGGACGTCCTTAAACTCGAGGGTGCAGGTGTTTTTGATCGCTTCACTGCTTTAAACCTCCACATTAAAGCGGTCACAACATCTTCCTCTGAAGGGATGAACATCCTCTCCTGGCTCTGATTCGTACCTCCCCTCAGAGAGAGAACCTTTAATCATGTCACTGCTGAGTTCATACCGCCACATGATGTGTTTTTGTCTTTCTTTGACCACTCTAAACTCTGTCATCCTCTCTGTATTCGCCCCCACGCCTCTCTGAGTGATCACCCCATCCCTCAGTGGATCAGACCCTCAGATTATTACTCAGCCTCCTTCGTCACATTATCCATCTTCAGTTCTGAGGATGAAAACCCAATCATGCTCTCTTACATTCGCTGTTACGCCTCCCTCGGCGTTCGCCCCTGTCCCTCCAGGGTTCAAATCCCCAGATTATACCGGCTCCCTCTGTCACATCATCCATCTTCGCTGTGAAAAAAACCCCCAATCACCCCCCCCACCCCTCCCTCTCTCTCTCTCCTGGGCGATCATCTCATCCCTCACTTGCTAACGGGAACCATTCATCATCAGCGGGGTGTGAGAGGGCCCCGTCGTTTAGAAGCCCCAGAACGTCGTTAGCCTGTGCTAATGTGTGTAATGCGCTGCGCTGGCGGGGACGTGGTGGGACGCAGCTGAAAGACGAATGTCTTGAATTTAGCGTTTCCTTCCTCGCTGAACGTCGAGTGTTTGTTCCCGTAATGCACTTGGCAGCAGAGTAAAATCATTAGCCTCTGCTGAAGCATTCACAGCAGGCGATCAGTCACGTTTAACAAAAGGGAAAGGAGCACTTCCGACATATTTCTGTCTTCAGCTCCGCAGTAAAGCAAATGGATGTTGAGCATTGAGCTACCAGGACAGGTTCCTATCGCGTTTAGCTCCCCTGACGTTGTGCGGCGTGTAATGAGCTGCACGGAGACGGAGGGTCGGTGGAGGTAGAAAGAAGGCACCTGAGGTTTAATGCATTTACCGGTTAATGGAGGTGCTGCTTTATCAACATGGTTTTTGGCGGGAGGCTGATGCAATTACAAAATATTTTCCTCACAATTAAAAAGAAAATTACAGCCGAGTTCTCGCAGTATAACTCCAACATTCCAGACAGACTTAATGGCTCAGATGGATGAATCTCATTCACAGAATGACTGAATCATTCAGCATCTCACTTTCATCTGAACATCTGCTAATCTGAATTCAAGTTCACTCTTTGAAGAAAGCATCTTCCCCCCTGATTAAACCAAATCAAATAATACTGAGAGATCTCTAATGATCATGTTTCCCCCCCTCGTGTCTCCAGGGGTTGACACTTCCTGATAGACTTTAAGCCTTTTCATTTATGTTGGTGCCAAGAAGGAGACCGCCCCCTCCATCCAGCTCCACTCCCCCTCTGGCAGCACTCCTCACACATTTTGTTCAGCAGAAGACAATGAATAGCTAACAAGTTTCTGCTCCGCTTGAATAGCAAATGTTTGTTTCAGGGAAATGAGGGTTTAGCTTAAAGCAGCCAGTGTGGGTGGAGATTCATTCATCTAGAATGAAGTCGTCCTCCAAGGAGCCTGGCAGGGTGAGGGTTTCATACAGCAGCACAAACACACATGGTGGATGTCAGACCAATATTTACTCTCCTCTAGCTTTATTTCTCTGGTCTCTACTGACTCCAACTCCTTTATAGTGAACTTCTTTGCCGTTCTGGTTCACTCTCACGTCGTAGTTTTTCACAATAAAAGCTGTAAAAAGCCACTGTTCAGTACCAGCACAGCAGCCAGACTCAGACAGACACTAGCTGCTGAACAGAGTGGAGCATTTAGCTCCCTGAGGAGGGGGTGGAGACCAAAACCAGAGCTAAAAGAGAGAGAATATTGGACTTTACATTCATCATGTACAAATATGCAACGTTTAACTGGCGTTGGACTAATGTTCAACATACCAAAGTAAAGGTTGATGATGTGTCAGTGAAAAGGTTTGAAGCAGGAGAATAACTGAGTGAATAAATGATCGAAACAAACATGACTCACGTGTTCGTCCCATGCGCACCGCCGGAGGTCCGTCTCCATCGGGGTAAACTGGAGTGACGGCGATTTTGTACTCGGTATCGGACAGCAGAGGCTGCAGAACCAGGCTGTACTGACCCGTGGGCACCATCCTCTGTGAGCAGAAACAAATTCAAGACAACCATTAGCATTCGGGTGATGCATTTTGGGTAAAAAGCCTGCTAATGGAACTAGTCCCATGAGTACATGCCTCTCGGCATTAGGTTGCCTTTCAGTTAAGAGATTGATGCTGATTCTTAAAGGAGCATCGAGACTAAACATAGAGAGAGCAGCTCGTTAATGAAAGACTCTGATGAGGGATATTGTCAGGAGAACATGTGGATAAATACATGTACATGACTATGTTACAGGCATGTATCTGTATGGACCTATGTATTGGATGTATTTAGATATGTTTATAAGCGGAGGTATTTGAGAATGGTCACATCCACATATGTATAAATCTGAAATAAAAACTCAATATATATATATATATATATATACACATAACATATATTATATTATCTTTGTTTTGGATTTTGTCCTGATGCAGTGTGTGTTTCTGCAGCGTTTCATTCTAACAGAGCTCTTCTTCAGTGAGGATCAACACTTGTGATGTTGTAATTGTTTGGATCACGGTCTTCATTTCTTAAAGTCGTATTCATTATTTTTCACTTTGCTCTCATCTCTTTAATCAATGTTACAGCGCACACACACACACACACACACACACACACACACACACACACACACACACACACACACACACACACACACACACACTGTCGGTCCACCAGTGTCAGGTGAAGTCTGTAACAGCAGGACAGTCTCCACACTCTGCAGGAGGAACACATGCTGATCGCTTTAATAAGGACTTCCACTGAGCTTAAGTTTACTCAAAGAAAATAAAGTGCAAAATGCAATCTTACAATAACAACAGAATAACCAGCCATGTTGCTGAGATTTCATTAAGGTGTAATTCTTCTTTAATTTATTCGTTATTACGCCGCTGTTCGTCTTTTGGGACTGATTCTTGAATTAAATAAAAGTCTCTATTAGCCTTTTTAATGGAGGTGAGGCAGTGCGAGCTGCTGCAGCGAGGCTCTGAGGTTAATGGCGTCCTGGGTCCCTCACCTGTCTGTGAACTGGGCCTTCTGTTGAGACTGATCCCTGAGTGAGTCATCCGTCCAGGTGAAGCTCCGTGAAAAGCTAATCTGCTTCTTCACCCCGCGGCCTTCTCGTCTCTCTTCATCTCTGCTCACAACTCTTTCTTCTTCTCTACTTTAGTTTCTCCCTCGTCATCTCATGTTGTTTTTATCAACGGTAATTACTTATTGATTTATAGGATAATTTCTCTTTAAAGAATCAGACCCACAATGCAGCTCTCTGAAAGCCTTCTCTCTGTTGTCTCTCTCCTCTCTCTCACAGTGGGTGAATGTTAATGTCCCATCGTACAGCATATAGTTAGATATTGTGCAGAGCTGAAACTCCATTAGTCCATTGACATAAATTGAATTGATCAAATTGCTGTTTGCAGCTCATAAACTGAGGATTTGCTTATTTCCTCTGGTTTACATCACTGAAGCTGAATATCTTCCGACTGTTGGTCGAACAAAACAAGCAGTTTGAAGATGTCCGCTTGGCTTCTTGTATATAAAGTCGGCAGATAATTAAAATAATCATCAGTTTCAGCCCATATCGTGGTATTAGGGGTGCGACGGCTCATAAAACGTAGTTAGGATCGTATGACAGTTTTGAGATCACAGAAAAAGAAATGGAGCAAATATATGTTTTAGCGATGCCCCAATCACGTTCATTTTGCTCCTGATAACAATTACCGTCAATGAGCCATGTCGGCTGATACAGATCGTGTTTGTTGTTGTTTTGTCTGCTGGTGTACAAGAGATCCGAAGAATCATTTCAACCGTCTGTAAATCTAAATCTAGTCTTCTGTTGTTGTTGTTTACATACAAACACACAGTTATGATCATTAGGAAATAAAAGATTGTATTATTATTATCGATAAAGTTTTAATGACACCACCTAAAGTACATTTTTCAAGATTACATTGAACTCATCATGATAATGTTATTATTTAATACTCATTTTCTCTGAATGGAGCATGAACGCATCATGATGTAAGTCAATGGAACCTCCGTTAGCCGTTAGCTCCGGTGCTGCTAACGTTACTAGCTCTCCTCCTGACAATTCTTCATCACGGATTTGTTGCTCAATGAAACATTATCGGAGCTCGGTGAACATAAAGCATCAGCGCTGATCTACAGCAACACTTTATGTCACACTGTGATGGTTAAACGCTGGAAATTCAGTTAAAAATAACCACATGACAAAGTCTGTTCTAGATGAACCAGTGAAATAACGAATGAAGGAGTTAATTCACATTCATGCATCACATCGCAGCACATTCCTCACAATCACCGGGAGATATCAGAGGGAGAGATGCCTCAGTCATCATGGTTAACTGTGAGTCGTTTATCAATCAGCGATCTGTGTTTCTCTATAGATGTGTTTCTCTATAGACGTGTTTCTCTATAGACGCGTTTCTCTATAGACTTGTTTCTCTATAGACTTGTTTATCTATAGACTTGTTTCTCTATAGACTTGTTTTTCTATAGACGTGTTTATCTATAGACGTGTTTATCTATAGACGTGGACGTTCAGAGGTTTTTTATTTGGTTTTTGAAACCAGTTTTTTACCTCCAGATAAACATTTCCAAACTATTCCTGTTGGATGAATCTTTTGTGCTCAAGTCTTTTCATTCCTCTGCTCCTCTCTTCCACACTCTTTGTCTGTCTGTCTGTCAGCCCGGTTTGCATTCTGAGCATGTTCAGTCTCGCCCGGCTCCGTCCATAAAACCTCTACTGCCCAAAAAAGCCGCACACGTTCTCTGACGTGTGAGTCAGACAAACACTGCAGACCTCGACAAATCAATTTCCTCCCAGTATGATGAAAAAGGCAGCAAGTCTCTAAAACTGTCACCGAGCCACACGGTCGGCAGAGACCACCTTAAGCTGCAAATGCAAACTCGGTTTCATACAGTATTTATAGGATTCACAAACTCAATCTAGTTTTGACGGAGGCCCAGAATATTAAGCTGGACCCATCTGAGGGTTCTGCTGGAGCTGCAGCGCTTGAAGGTAAACCGCACGGGGAACACAGGCAAGTACACGGGTGATGGGAGAATTATAAGTTGACTACTTAGTTACTAGTAAGAAATATGACAAATATATGAATTAAACTGCACACTACTGAGGCCAAACAAAAGCCAAACCCAAAAAAAAGGGAAACCAAACTTTAACCCTTCCTGGAACTGGAACAAACAGGATGAAACAAATCTCATATGAAACCATTTCAACTGTTATTTAATTGAATGTCACATATCTGTGGGCGACGGTGGCTAAGTGGACAGCAGGGTCGTCCTTCAATCAGAGGATCGGCGGTTTGATCCCCAGCTCCGCTAGTCACATGTCGATGCGTCCTTGAGCAAGACACTTAACCCCAAAATTGCTCACGTAGCTGTGCCTACGGTGTGATAGAATCTGAATTGTAAGTGACTGTAATGTAATATCTAAACAGACCCTGCTAACTCAAGGGACCCCCGGGGGCCTCCCAGTGGGACTCCCTTCAGTGGCTGGACTGTCCTCAGGACCCCTGAGTAATGCTAAACTCATTATCACATCACATGGGACAGCTGTGGAGGGATGTCGAGATACTGATACCACAATTATTATCAAATATCCCTGTTTAACATATTTAGTGATTATTAATTACAATATTACCGATATAGCTAATGAACTAAAGTATTATTTATCATCATGACGGTTCCATCTAGAGTCACATAGAGACCTTAACCCTTTCACAATGTGTTTTCACACCAAATTGTCTTGTTCAGCGTTCGGCTGGATGTAGCTCCGCCTCCACCCTCTCGTGTCACGGCAAAAAACAACAACTTGGCGACGGCCAAAATGCCGAACTGAAGGCTTCACAAACCAATGGGCGACTTTTCCATTTCATATTTACAGTCTCACACAGTACAGAACGTAGGGTTCACCGACAGCACGCGTTCAAAATTGTCCATCCATCTTCTACAACTACTCCCTGGTCATTTTGCAGATATCCATTATGCTTCCACACTACCACTCAAAGCTCTTTTCTTGGCGGATATAAGGCTGGAATGTCAGCTCTTCTCAGCGCTTCAGGTGATCTGCAGGACTCTCTCTCACGCACAAAACAAACCGGCGGAGTCTCATGAGGTTCGTTTTTCACAAGAAACAGCAGCTTTTACAATTCTAGAGACTTGACACCAAAAACGCACCCAAACTGGTCACAACACCCACTGGAAAGGGGTCAAAGGTCATCAAACAGCAGTGTGGTTCGTATGAAGGATGGCAAAAAAAACAACCTTTAAGACAGGCGTTGGATTCGTTTCCATAGTTGTAAAAACAACAGATAATCTGTGACAGAAGGAAAAGCTCAAACTTCTTAATCTTCCCTCGACAGCGTTTTTTACCCGCCAAACAACATGTTGTTGCCGAGCAATAACAGCAGAAACTCTGTTTACACACAGCGGAATTGCACTCGATGCCCCGCAGCTTCGGTTTATTGGACACTGAATGAAGCGGCGCGGGGAAATAACCGCGCTTCACTGAGCGCGGCGTCACAGCTGTGTGAGGACAGATGGCTGCAGAGACGAGTCGCCCCACAGCGACGGCTGGTAGTGACAGAGCCACGTGAAAGGGCACAACCATTAACTTCTCTGGTTATAAGCATGTAGAGGGATGAGCACTGAGGAAATCTGCACTCAGTGACAGAGCTTAGTGCAAGAAGCGGTGTGCTCGAAAGCTGCAGTCGTCTTTTTTTTACCAGTAGGGGGCAGAGGAACTCCAAAACAAGGTGCCAGCCACAGTCGTGACTACTATCACCTTATAAAGTTGATCTGGATAACGTTTTACATACAATTAGCTGATTAACACATCCGTGTTTTGTCCCGTGACGAATCTAAGTCCAACATCCTCTCTCTTTTAGCTCTGCTTTTGGTCTCCTCCACCTCCTATTTGTCTCTTCAGCTGCTAAATGCTCCACTATGTTCACCACTTAGTCTCTAACTGTGACTGCCTGCTGTTTGCTGCTGAGCAGGTCGTGCACAGCGGGTTCATCAGTAAACTGTCTGCTGCTGGAAACACTGAGAACCAGACAGGAAATGTTCCATAACTTGAAAGAGGATAAAAATCTGCAGGAAGCAGCAGAGATTTCAATCATTTTCTGCAGGTTGCTCACGACAAGACACTAATTTAACTTTACGTGCAGTCATTAGAATCACGGATCATATAAAAGATATTGATTAGTAATCCTTCAGAGCACTTCAGATGAAAGATCCTCATGCACCTTTTCTTTCCCTCCTACTGCACAAGGTCTGTATTCTATCATCCGAGATGCATAAATTACATTATTTTCTCTGATCACAAAATGCACACCAACGTAAATGAAAGATGCGTCATCGGGAGACGTCAGTGGGAAGTCTTTCTAATGTGACGACGTGGAGCAGCTGGTCGAGAACTTCAGGGATAAAAGCAGTGAAGAGACGAGAAATCTAAGAACTGAGGGAGAGTGACATTACTCCATAATACTACCACGACTATACTTCGTATTGGAAATGGTCATTTTTCCACATTTCTTTCTGAGAAGAACACTAAATATGTTCTCCCCACTCTGAAAGTAGACATGTGCTCAATTTCAGGTTCATACTGCATCCATGGTGAAAAGAGGGAATATAGTTCTCAAAAAGAGGTATATTTCCACTGACTATTCCTGTCGGGGACACTCATCAGGTTTCTGTAGAGGGGTCAAAGGTCACTGATAAGCCAAGAGAAGCCAGACTTGAGCAGACTGCGTTTGTAGAATCGCTTTAATATGTTAAACACCTTTTCTCCGTCTGCTTTTTTATGATGATGAACTGGTTTTAATCAAGCCTGAAAAGCACTTTGCATGAGATTGCTGCATTAAAATCTGTAATTTAATTAAATTCGATATATAATTTGGTTACAACTCCGGAGCCGGCTTTTTCCCATCCGCAATTTTTGTCCAAGTTATTAACAGTTTGAGACCAAATTCCATCAGTGAGGATGAAGTGAGATAACTGCCATCCAGGAATCAATCGCATGTAAATGAGTCTTTTTTTTACGTATTTGACTTTTTCATGTTTTTGCCTCATACCGGCTGCCGTCCCTCCCTCGGCAGCCACAAACCACGGAGTGGAACTTGCTTTGAACAAACCCTGAGAGGAAGTTCTCTGCCAGCTTATTTATTTATCTCCCCAGCAGCTGATGGACATCTAAATGGGAGCTATTGAGTGCAGCACTTGGTGATTCATGACCTGACCGGATTGCCAAACGGAGCCCACAGCTGTTCACACTTTGATAAGAGATCTCATTTAACAAGCCGCTGGTGCGAGCAGCTGGCGGCTCTCTTTTATTGTCAGGATGAAAAGGCTGACGTGGGACCGGTGGCCGGCGTCGCACCGCAGACACACGGCGGCTACCGGTGTGCTGACGGCACAAACTCACAAACACACACCTGTTAATGCACACGTTCTACAGTACGAGGGATTGATCATTTAGAGATATTAGACACTTGTTAACCGGACAATACGGTACACATCCTACTATGTAACCAGAAACAAGGATGCATCTTTAATATCATACATTCAGAGGACGTGTGGCTGTCCTATAGGTGTACTGATGATGATAAAGACTTTCTGAGCAGTTTCCAACAAGAAGCACTCACAACCCAATCACAGCAAATTGCAATTCTTGCATAAATCTAGGGGGCGGGGCTTAGCAAAGGGTTAGTTGGGCATGGAAAACGGTCATCTTATACTTCCATCATAATTTCCTAACCCATATACACTTAAAACTTCTAAATATTGAATGGAGCCGAAAACAAAACTCAAAACATTTCGCTACATCTCAGATTAATGTTCAGATGATGTGTTCATGAGGTATCTCCTGTTGACCTGCTGTCTCCCCCTAAAGAAGACAACACGTGGTTCTCTTAGTTCAACGGGAGCCGTTTGTTCTTAAAAATATCTCAGAAATATTAAACATCATCACAAGATGAGCTCAAAGTGAAACACAGATGTTCTCCAAGAGGCTTAGTTCTCCTTAAAGACATCAGTGATGTGTCTGACGGCTGCTTTGTCACACATGGAACTAGTTCTGAGGTGTTTCATGTAAAAGACATCTCGATCTCAGAGAGGATTCCTGAATAAAGAAAGCTCATCGAACCAACTATATTCACTTTAACACAGACACACAAACATGCATAACCAGCCACCAAACCTCATTTTATAAAAAGGTTTCATTCTTTTCTTTTTTAAATCTCCACAGAGTCGGAAACTGATATTGAAGAAGATATTTAGTTAGTGATCACATCTCACGTGACGCAGGTTTACAAAACCACAGACGTCTTTACTCTAACGTTGTCCCTTCAGGCCGTCGCATCTTCATCTGTGTTGCATCTTTAACGTTTGCCCACACAGGAGTGAACACACAGGAGTGAACACACAGGAGTGAACACACAGGAGTGAACACACACAACGTACATTCCAAAGGACATTTTCTAGAAACGTCTTTACTTCTCTCTGTGTTTCTGTTGGTTGTGGCTCATTAGAGTGAAGACCTGCCATTCCCTCTCTCTCTCTCTCTCTCTCTCTCTCTCTCTCTCTCTCTCTCTCTCTCTCTCTCTCTCTCTCTCTCTCTCTCTCTCTCTCTCTCTCTCTCTCTCTCTCTCTCTCTCTCTCTCTCTCTCTCTCTCTCTCTCGTGAGAGAAACTCTTTGAAGACGTGCCACCGTTTTCATCGTCATTATCCTCCTCTTCCTCTCGACTCCACTCTGAAGGACTGCCATCAACTTCAACAACAACAGTCTTTGTGTCCCTCCCTCTTTCTCTCCACAGAGGGACTTTTAATCTGATGGCCTGCCATCGTCTTCATCATTAATCTCTCTGTCTGCGTTGGAAGATTGACACATCGAAGGGTTGGCTTTTGTTTAAATCAACATCTTCCTCTTGAGTTCCTTCCACGACTCCCCAAACACCTTTTACATCTCGACAAATCGTTCGCCGTCCAACGTGCACACAGCGACAGTCTTAGACTCCAAACTTTTAATTGGCTACAGTTATTACACAGTTATTACAACCACCGACTTTAACTTAAATCCTTATTCCTACCTCAGGAATTACAACTGATTCCAAAGAAACTCGGCCAAAACAACTCTGTTAACTAAATGTACTTGTACTTGTATACACCACAGGAGCAGGAGCCGGGGATCAAACCTCCAATCCTCTAAATTGAAGAACGACCCGCTCTAACCCTGAGCCACAGTCGCCTCCTGTTACGGAGTGTTTGTCACATACTGAACAGATCGCCGGTGGAGGAGGGAATATGAAGTAGGAGTGGTTTGAGGAGTGACGATCGACGCTCTGATATCCTTTAAATCACACGTCATTTCAAAAAGTGCGAACAATCACGAAAGGTTGTTGAAAATACAGTCATAGATGAGTACAAAAATATGACTCCGATGGGACCAGCAGTATGCGAGCTTAGCCCTGGACAGACGGACAGACGCACTCACGACCGAACACATAATCTCCTCTAAAAAGAAAGTATAGAATGAAGGCAGACGATCCAAACGTGTGAAGCTTTAAAGCAGATTTTAATGAAGGAAAAAGAAAAGGCAGACGTCGTCTGTTTCTCCGTCCTACCTGCTCCTCTGCTCGGTCTCCCTTGGCGCTGACGTAGCTCAGTCGATAGTGTCGGACGTTCCTGGTGTCCGTGGGCTGCCAGGCCACCCGCATACTGAAGGTGGTTTCCTCATCGATCCTCATGTTCCTGAACCCGAAACGAGGAGCTGGAGGATCAGAGGCAGTAAAATGTATATGAGGAGGACTGATCGTATCAAGCCGTCAACATTTTGGCATTTAAATTACTCGGCGTCTGTTCAACGTCAACACTGTTTGCCGTAGTTTGTGTGGAAACGATGCGCCGTCCGCCTGAAGACGCCATCAGAGACACGGCAGCCAACTTGTAATCGCATGTTTGCTGTCAGATATTTGTTTAATCTTCAAATGATTTTTCCTCGGGGCAAGTTGGAACATTATCTTCTACATTATTAGATAAATGTCACCTTTATAATCTCTCCGCTTGTTCCGAAACTTTAACAAACTTATACAGAGAGAAGTCAAAATGCTAGTTTTATTCTTATTACATCTTAAAAGTCGAACATAAGGAAGCTGTTTGTACGATTCTTATGGACAGCAGTGAGTCAGCAGTGAGGCATTTACTTGCTGTGGTGGTGGTCGTTGTAGCGACGGTGGTCGTTTTTTCCACTGAAAATGAAAAAACAAAAAGCATATGATTGAAACAGTTCATAGGAGTTTAACGGTTGGTTTACAGACACAACAACAGAGAACACCTGACGTGTGCACTTCTCTTTAGAAACATTTAGCGTACCGGTGGACTCGACGAGGGCGACCTCGTTGCTCTCCGCCTCGTTGGCGTAGATGGCAGCGAGGAGGACTTCGTACTCTGTGAGGGGGCTCAGTCCCTTTATCACGTAGGTGTTGATGTTTCCGTTCACCAGAACCTGAACCAGGAGCAGAGGGGCGGAGCTTCGTGTCAGAAGAGCAGATGTACTCAAACACTTCTATGTCCACAGTTAGAGACTCAGTGGAAGGTAGAAAGATTAAAGACAAACAAAAAGCCAGCAGATAAAAGAAGAGACCGAAGACACACGGCCTGTTGTTGGGATTATCATCTCTGAGTTAATCCACATTAGTGAGACGAGAGAGAGAGAGAGACGACTTCTATCTTTGTGTGTTCACATCTAACTTAAATCAGATTTTAGATCAAATGTTTGTTTTGCTGTAGTTGTGAGGACATTGACTGCATGGGTTGATATTCAGACACGTGATTAAACGAAAGTAGAAGCAACAACGATGAAAATCAAGAATCCCTCGTGAGAGATGAAAAGAAAAGAGAACGAAGAAGAAAATCAAACGATATGGAGCGTGTTGAGTCTGAGGGGACGGTTCTCTTCTGAAGGAGTTCAAGTCTCTGAGTGAGGGCAAATAATTCAGACGCTGTAGAGAAAAGCTCTCAATTTACCAGAACAACTGCACTTCAAACATCTTCTTAGGTCAAAGAAAGAGACAATAGAAGCAGCCGGGAGGAGTTTATTTATCTGAGTGTAGCCGTGAGGCCGTGCTACCTGGACAGGAAGTGAATGAATGGAGAGACGGTCCTGACAACACTTAAATACATGACTTTATTCTTTACAGTTTGTTGTTTTGAGGTTTTTATATCTTTCTGTTGCTTCCCAGTCGGATTCACAATCTGAAGATTCAAGTTTTTTTAATCAAAATGTTGTAAAAACATTCCACATGTGAGCTGACGAAGGGTCCTGCATGAAGACGTCGGGGCATTACCTAAAGAGACAGACGGACGCCACGTTGATTTGTAACAACACAAACTAACTAAGTGATTGAGGCAGCTGTAAAAACCAGCAACTCACGTGTTCTGAGAACTAAACTCACAGTTTCTGTCAACGGACTCTGGTGGCTTTGAAGAGATCATAGATTCATAGGCTTCATTCCACATCAAGCGCAGTTCATGGTCGCTGTAGTGAAGGCGTGCGAGCCAAAGGATGAGGTAATCACGGCCTTTGCGGATATTCAACCTTCGTCTCTTTTACAATACGTGTAATACTTGACTTCTTTCTCTCCAGGGTTTGTACAACGGCAGTAAAGTAGTCCATGAATATGAGATGTGAGTTTACAGATAATCCCTCCTCGGCATAACGGAGGTTTATGTCGTTCTTTTCCGGCTACACTTGTTGTCTTTTTCACCGTACATTTTGTACAAAGCTTGCACGCCGTCTGCGGAGGCTCGCGCTGCGTTGCCACAGGCGACAATAAAAAGAGGTGAAAATATTCTAAACACAACAACTCTGTTACTGAAACTGAGTTTCTGTTGTAGAGGTCTGCTGCTGCCCTCGTCCACAGCAGTGCAGAGCGCTGCTTCTGTGCATCAGCAGCGCTGTAAACTGCGTCAGCGCTAACTGAGCTCTTCCTTTTGAAAAACCTGCACAACAACGCAGACGGAGTCGACCCTTAATGTTGTTCAGTCAGGGAATAACCCGCCGCTGGAAAACACACTCCGCCGTGTGTCGTTCATTTCAACAACTTCAGAAGCAGATCTTTAAAACAAATATTATCTCCAGAAACTTCAAAGATTCCTGCAGGGAAACCGGTCGAGGGACTTTCCTGAGCTTTCCCAACTTTGTGAAGAAATCTAGACGTGAAACAGTAACACAAACACACACACACACACACACACACACACACACACACCTCGTCACTGTCTCCTCCATCTGTGGACGTCCAGGAGAGCCGGTACAGCACCACATCGGAGGCCGGGTGTTGCCATGAGACCCTGAAGCTGTCCGTGGAGATGTCGCTGCTCCTCAGATCCAGCAGGTCTGGGACGGTCTCTACACACACAAACACACACTCACAGTCATGTTAACGATACGCTGGACAGCTGAAGTTGTCACCTGTGATTCATGATTGCTACTCAAGGAAATCCGATGAATTTTGAACTATTTTTTGGGCCTAAAATGTTACATCGGTACACTTGAGTTATTGCTATTGGTTCCTACTTGTGGTGAAGCTGTCAGTCGCGGCCTCGGCTTGTCCCTCATCGTAGACGGCAAAGACACCGACTGTGTACTCCGTCAGGGAGGTCAGGTTCCTGAGCAGCCAGGTCGTCACGCGGCCGACATCCACCTGCACACACAGGACCAATAAGAGTTCTCCTCCGTGGTTTTGATTGTGTGTTCCGTGAGATATAATGTCAGCGATGAGACCCTCTCACCTCGTTGGTCTGGACTCCGTTGGTCTTGACGTACATGATGCGGTAGCCTTTGGCCTTCCTGGAGGCCGAGTCCCACGTGAGCCGGGAGGAGCTGTGGTCCACGTCTGAGAAGCGCAGGTTCCTCGCCGGAGTCAGCGGCACTGAGGTGGGAGGAGAGTAAATATTAAACTTCCATCTCCAATCTGTGCTCACCGTCAGTGACATAAAGTAGCCCCGCCCCTAAAGCATCCCCTGCTTTATGGTCTGTTTGACTCTAAATGGACCATAATGTACTAAATGAACATCATGCTGTATTGAAGAAGACTTGAAACTAGAGATTGAGACCATAAACTCATGTTTACAATGTTTACTGAGGTAATAAATCAAGAGAGAAGTAGAGTCATTTTCTCATAGACTTCTATACAACCAGAGGAGTCGCCCCCTGGTGGACAGCAGAGAGAATGCAGCTTTAACACATGAAGCTTTGGAGGTTTCTGCCTGTTCATACCACAGGAACACTGAGACAAAGCTTTCTCTAACATTAAGATTACTACTCACTGAAGTTTGTGAACAAATAAAACAAACTTTTGTTGAGTTTTGATTAAAATCAAGCACAACAAACTTTATGACCTCAGACATCATCATTAAATTGAACTAGTACCTCAATCTCTGATATATTAAATATATTTATATATATATATTAATATCGTACATCATATTAGAGTCTGCCACAGAGCTGCTGTTATAAAGGGTTAGTTGAGTTTGGATTTATTAAGTGGTTTCACACAGACACACACTCACACAGACACACACACACACTCACACAGACACACACACACACTCACACAGACACACACACGCTCACGGGGGTTCGGCCAGGGTTATTGGACTCCTCTATTTTAATCATAAAGTGAGCAGACCCTCACTACATCACCCCCCCTCCCTCAGGCTCTGGCTCTACTTCCTCTCTCCCACGGAGATACTGCAAAGGTCTGAAACAACCTTTTTAATTCAGTCAGGGAATCAGATTTTACTCTGGGAAACTTTAGAATTACCGGCCTGTTTTCTTTCTTTCCTTTCTTTTAAAATCCTGACCGTACCCGGCATTGCCTCACCTCAATTATACGGAGGGTTAGAATAAAGACAAAGCTGCAGAGGGAAAGGGAGGAAGGGAGGAAGAGACTGCCACTGCTGTAACTGTAGGTCATGCCAGGGTCGGCATGGGAATGAGGAGGAAGGGAAATTAAAAAGTTTAGAGATAGGCAAGTCTCCAAAGTTTCCAAATGTATGTGTCCATATAGAAATACCCACTATATTAAACGGCCCATTCCTGTGGAACCAGGTGACTCTGCTGATCAGTTCTGAACGTTTAGCAAACTATTCCGATGTGCAATCACAAGATTTGCTTTATTGTATTTTTCACTTTTAATACTATTCTCTTGTGCCAGAGCCAGAAAAATGGCGTCTATGAGGTTGAAAAATCCACACATTTCTTCGGTTGACATGACGTTCACACATGTACTATAACCCTGAACCTACGTTACCCGGAAGAGCCGCGCGTGAGAACGCAAATGTCCAAATCGGTTTGACCGGACAACTAACGTGACCCTCGAGTTTAAGGACGTCCAGTTGTCCCGGAGCTGGACCGAACAGGATGAAAATGTATTTAGTGACGAGAGTCTCACGTACAGACGCAGCATCGGGGAAATGTTAACGTTAGCAGTTAGCTAACGTTACTTGTTAATGTTTGATGCTGACGTTACAGTTAAGCTGAGCTAACCAGTCAGCAGCCGCCTTCTAATAACATCCAATAACATTATGAGATGTCGAAGCTCTGCAGCAGCTTTAAATCATTTTACTAATTTGAACCACTTATTTACTTATTAACTCTTCTATATCTCCTCGGAGTGACAAGGCTATAATAAGATCCTCTTTCCATGAAGAAGGCAGTGGTAAAGAAGTTAACCCCGCCTCTTGCTGGATTTGATTGGCTGCCCTGGGTCTAGTGTGACATTGACGAGCGGTGCGACCAATCGGTAACCTCCGGTTCTGCCCAGTGAAGCCAAGGCAAACGTTTCTTAAAACCTGCATTCTCTCTACTGACCACCAGGGGGCGACTCCTCTGGTTGTATAGAAGTCTATGAGAAAATGACTCTACTTCTCTCTTGATTTATTACCTCAGTAAACATTGTAAACATGAGTTTATGATCTCAATCTCTAGTTTCAAGTCTTCTTCAACACAGCATGATGTTCATTTAGTACATTATGGTCCATTTAGAGTCAAACAGACCATAAAGCAGGGGATGCTTTAGGGCGGGGCTACACGGTGATTGACAGGTCGCTAACACAGCGCTGTCCGGTCTGGGAGTTGTCCGTGTTTTCGTCTTACAACTTTAACCCTCTCACTGTGTGTTTTCACTTCATGAAAGTAAATGGTAACATTTTGGTTGCACTTAGCTCCACCTTCTCGTGTCACTTCTGGTTGCAGGAAACCAAGATGGCGACGGCCAAAATACCAAAGTCAAGGCTTCAAAACAGCAGTTCACAAACCAGTGGGTGACGTCACAGTGACTACGTCCACTTCTTATATACAGTCTGTGGTTGTTTGTTTCACGTGTGAAAGGGAAACGCTGGACAATGTCTGGAGTTCATACGAGGATACGTTAGAGAAGAAACACCTCCAAACAAAGAACCGAGACTGAATAACGGCCTGAAAGTGATCTGATCATGGAACCAATGAGAAAAACAAAGAATTAACACAATCTTTATATTTTTGCATATTGTCTGATCTTGTGATCTTTTAACTGTAAAACTAAAGAAAGAGCCTTTAACTTAAATCTCCATCGTGCTGCTTTTCTTTATATATTTTCCTTCCTCTCTGCAGCTGCTGAGCCTCTTTTCACCGCGGCCATCATTAAAGCTCATTTTTGTCCCAACAATGACAGAAACAACGGATAAATAAACCGGATGAAATGAAGGACGAGGACAGTCGGCGTCTGAATGAATCACTAAGTGATGAAAGCACATTAAACTCGTCTCCCCGCACGTCCAGATTCATCAGAAAAACAAGAAAAAGGAAACAAGATATAAATACAGTGTGACCACCGGCTGATGATCAGTGCAGCTCAGAAAACCATGAATATAAACTAAAACATCAGAACATCTTCACTGCAGAAACAGACGTGACTGTGAGGAGCAGCTCATGTGGATCCTGTCTTGACTTCATGAATGAATGAATGAGTGAATGCATGCTAAACATAGTGGAGCACTGAATGTATGCAAAAACCAAAAGCTCTGCTTGCATAGATGGAGGGAATTAAAAGTAATTTGAGAGAGAGACCCCCCCCCTCCATGAACAACCACCGTCTCCCTCTAACAGCCGCCGGCGTCCTGCTCCGACCCGCAGTCAAAGCCCGACACGCATCATAAAGACACAAACGAGCCCCGGCTTAAAGCCGCAGACCGCAGGCCTTAAAGGGGACTTCATAGAACCATGATTAGTGGGCAGGGGGGGGAAACGGGACCACTTCAAACTCTTAAAAAAGTGAAAGTGAAGGTGCAAAAAATAGCACGTCGAGGGGAAGCTGGAGGCCGGTTGCCAGTTTTGTGTCGGGGCAGAAATAAAACGAACGTGCCGGGACGTGACTGGAACACGCTCGAACAAAAAACTGAAACGTAATCGCAGAGGCTGATTTTTGACAACCTCAAGCAGAGTGAGAGGAATTTAGCTGCCGTGTTGCTGCTTCCTCTCCCACGTCTGTTCGTTGAGTTCAATGACACTTCAGACGTTTAGAAGAAGGACTGAACTTCTAACAGGAACCTTTAGGAGACGTGTGGTTCCCCGTCACACACACGTGAGTCGATCCGAGTCGTGTGGTAAATGAAACGTGTGCAGAGTGTTGAGTCAGAGGCTCCAACAGTCCGTCAGGAATTGAATGAAATTGTATTTCTTCAACAGTTAGTGAAGCTCATTGACGGCGTCACGCTGGTTTTCATATTTACTGTATGAGTGAGACTGTGTGCAAGTTTGTATTTCTATCTTTGTGAGGACCAATTTGACTTTTAGACATTTTCATTTCCAGTCCCGACTCCTTCAGAGGACCATTAAGACCTGCATGTGAGGTTAAGGGCAGAATTAGGTTTAGCTTAAGTGTGTGTGTGGGATGTATTATATTATACCAAGTACAGAAGTACAGGTGTATATGTACGTCTGTCTGTAATGAGGACTGGTTTCATACATTAAGAGTGTGGACATTCAACAGCTTTCATCAAATGAAATTCAAGGATTTTTGAGTATTTTTTCAAGCATCATTTTTGCCTTTAACGGTATAAACTTTGTGAGGAAACAATAAAAGGGACGATAAATCCAAACTTCTCAAATGAAACATGGTTATTTATTTAGAACATGTTGTTTATTTAGACTATTAAAAGCAAACAGGCGGTTCAATAACAACATAATAGATCATTATTTCCACTTTCATAGATCAGTGCCTGCATCCTGCAGAGGAGGTTTGTTGCTATTCAGGTTCATGTCTTGGCATGGAGCTGATTCATTAGGAACTCTAAGGAGTAACTAGTATCATGTTCAATTTCTCAAGTTTATCACAATCAAAATTTTGTGAAAATTGGTTAACATGGCAGAGCGACCAGTCGGGTGTCTTCTGCTCCGGCTGCCTGTTAATCAACACGCGGCGAAGAAAACAAAAAATGTAATTCTATCATTTATGCATCTTGTGTCATGTTTTAACTTGAGTGGATCGTAACACATCGCGTATGGATTTAATCTGCAGATAATACAGTTCAAGAGGAGAACAATCGTTTTATACTGATGTCAGTTTTTGCACAAAGCGTTGACACGTCCGCATTTAAAATAAATAATATAAAGCTGTACGATTTCTGATGAACCAGACATTGGCTACAGTTTAAAACAGCGTTATGTGGTTACTTTGAATTTCAAGTACGATTTCAAGCACTTTGTTAAAGCTACTAAGAGGAACTTTCATGTTGCGTTGATTCTGGCGCCCCCTGTGGACTAAAGCGGTAGTGTTTCTGAGCACCACGGTCCGTCTAGAAAACCTCTCATTGTACAGCAGCAGGTCTGACGGTTCCTTCTGCTGCATTATTAAACCGATGGAATGTATTCTAGGAAACAATTGAGGGAAATTTAATGGAATTATTAATCTTAGCAAATAAATGATTGATTTTCTGTCGCTGGTTTATCAGTGGATTGACTGTGTGTGTGTGTGTGTGTGAGAGACTCACATGTGGTCTGCTGGCTGGTCATGGGGTCGCTGGCCTCCTCTCCGTACAAGGCGTAAACCGTCACCGTGTACTCTGTGGCCGGAGTCAATACTTCTAGCTCCACCTCGTTCACCGAGTCCTCCACCTTCACCTGCACACACACACACACACACACACACACACACACACACACACACACACACACACACACACACACACACACACACACACACACACACACACACACACACACACACACACACACAGCATGAGGGTAAGCGCCTTGAGCAGAGACAGGATGTCGTGTTTCCAGCTGAAGTCTTTATCTCTTCTCTCATCCATCTGTCATATCGTCATATACTTCTCTGCATATCTACCCTCCTGTCATCCCTCCATCAATCCACAGTCCTGTCCAGACAAGCGTGGAATCAAGCTGTGATTACTTAACATCGGGTTTTTAGGTGGCTGTGGATTTTTTCCTCTAACCTTCAGCAGGTGGGACCCTTTACATCTATGTGACATATAGCTAGAGGTAGAAACAGAATGCAGTAGATGGTGAAACTCCCTTCATCATTGTTGTTACTGTAAAACAGTTTGTAAAGGTCTCGTTGTTAAAGTGAGCCTCTTTCTTGTCTAGTTTAGCTTCTCTACTTAAGGGACAAAGAACTCTCTTTGTGTTTCTCAGTTCATTTGTGTGATTCAGATGTGAAACTCATTTCTAACCAGGCGGCAACCTCCGGTTCTAACAAGAGAAGCCAAAGCTTCATGTGTTAAAGCTGCATTCTCTCTAGTGTCCACCAGGGGGCGACTCCTCTGGTTGTATAGAAGTCTATGAGAAAATGACTCTACTTCTCTCTTGATTTATTACCTCAGTAAACATTGTAAACATGAGTTCATGGTCTCAATCTCTAGTTTCAAGTCTTCTTCAATACAGCATGATGTTCATTTAGTACATTATGGTCCATTTAGAGTCAAACAGACCATAAAGCAGGGGATGCTTTAGGGCGGGGCTACACGGTGATTGACAGGTCTCTACCAGAGACGTATACGGCGTCTCTACGTCACTCCTCCTCAGTCCAGATATGGTCACTTCTGTTCACTGGCTACAAAAAACAGCCGTAATCCAAGATGGTGATGGTGAAATCGCCGAACTCGAGGCTTCAACACATCAGTCCACAAGCCGATGGGTGACGACACCACGACTACGTCCACTTCTTATCTACAGTCTGTGGTTCTAACTGATCACGGTCTGGTTCCAGATCAGAGGTTGCTTGTGGGTTTTCAGCAGGACGATTAACTCCACTATGAAACAGCTACTGACACACTACGGCCACAAACCCAGAACTTTACCATCTTTCACTTTCTGCACACACACACACACACACACACACACACACACACACACACACACACACACACACACACACACACACACACACACACACACACACACACACACACACACACACACACACACAGAGAAATCTGGCAGCACGGAGGCACTGACAAATGCTTGTCCATCTGCTCCCCTTGTCTGCTCAATCCATGAATAAACCGTTATCCTTTTGGAAGCCCGAGAGAAATATGATGTACTGCCAAAGCTTAAGAGTCACACTTCACAACTGATGCAGACTTTCAGGGAGAGATCTGCGTACTGACTGAAAATATGCCGCCTAAATAAAGAAATTCATGTTCCATGATGCGTCGCCCATCAGCAGGTTCTCTTCTCACTGCAGTTTATTTACATCTAATTCGGTTCCACTTCCTTGTACTGTGGATGCTTGTAAATCAAACAGATTGTCTTTCACACGTAAATAAAGCAGCGTGATGCTGTCGGTCCTTCTGTCATCTTCAGATACGAACACACGATTAAAGTTAGATTGATGTAAAAACCTGTCAAATCAACCTAAAAGCTTTCTTTTAGGTAGAGACCTGTCAATCACTGTGTAGCCCCGCCCTAAAGCATCCCCTGCTTTATGGCCTGTGTGACTCTAAATGTTTCTCCTCTGATAAGAAGGTCACCCTCACACACACTGAATCCTCCTCACTTTTTGCTTCTTTTGTTGGCAGGAAAATAGTCCATTTTTTAGGGACACAAGTCTTCAAAACAAGTCAGAATCCTCCCGTTGCTGTTCACATCTTTCGGTTTGTATTGAAGCCCACTTCCTCTGGCTTCTGGCCCAGACGACGTGCCCACATGGCCACACGAGCTGGAAGCCACTTCGAGGCCGGAGCTTTCGGCCGTGCCCGGACTCCGACAGCGGCGCCTCAGAGCCGAGCTCCTCCTCGCCGCTGGAAAGCATCCATCCTGATTTGAATTGTTTTTATTGTTTCGTGCCCGGAGGGGGAAGTGTCGACGGTCGTAATGAGCTCTGATGGGAAAGGGAAACAGACGGCTGGCTGTGCCCTTCACACCTTCCCCTCCTCTTCCTCGTCTTCTTCGCTGCAGATTTATCTGTGCAGGATCTGCATGTTTCCATCTTTGGTTTCAGTGTTTTCTCTGCTTTGATCTCAGTCACTAGCTGAAAGCTTTCCTTCATGTTTCGCCCTCTGATTGGTCACTTAACAGTTTTAAAAACTATTTGTATTTTTTTAAAGACAGCTCAGGGTTTGTCATGTTGTTTACTTCGCTGCCTTGAGAATATGTAGCTGTGGCAACAATTTCCCTCTTTTAATATTCGATTTTTATGCTTTTCAGAATTCATTGGGAACACCAGACGAATTTCTCACCAATTTGACCAATTCTGTCCTCTTTCCTTCCATCCTCTCAGCCGCCTCACCTTCCTCACCGATCATTATAAAGAGTAAAGGACGATGTGCTCGACATACTGAACGCAAAGAACAACAGAAACACCACATCAAAGCACACTTGTGCTTTGAAGCCACTAAGTTACAATCAGCACGGCGTCTATGCAGCTCCGCTCTGACAGCCGCTGACTCTAACGAGATCATTTCAGAGCAACTTCAGGTGGTTGACTGACTTCCTGTAGCGCTCGTCCATCGGGCCAAAGACAAAGACTGTGATGTTCTTTAAAACCTCGTTAAATAACCGATGACTTGAATTACGAACCAGCGCGTTACGTTACTCGTTAAAACAGATCACGGGCCAGGATTCACCATCTTCTTTCTGAACAGCACTGAAAGAATTTAACGACGTTGTTCAACGAGTGGAAATGCTCCGACATGCTGTTGTAAAGGTGTTCCCACTATTCACACACACACACACACACACACACACACACACACACACACACACACACACACACTCCTCACCTCCTTCTCGTCCTCGGGTTCTCCCCCCGTCAGCGGAGCGTACAGGATCATGTACCCAGAAGCCCCGGCGGCCATCTTCCAGCGGACCCTCATGGTGCTGTGAGAGATGTCGAACAGCTCGAGGTCGTTCACCATCGGCAGAGCCACTGCAGGAACACAAGCACACAGCACAGACTGTAACACTTCTTTCAAACACAAAATATACACCACGATATTAAATAAAACGGATTAAATCCCAAAAGATTATATTAATATATATTAATTTTTGTTATTTTAAGATATTAATTTTGAAAGCCGACAGCTTCTCTGAGACTTTATTTTAGACTTTCAGCTTCAATAAGTTTGACGGTTTGACCAATAACTTTTATTAGATCCAGTATATTCAGTCAGCGTTTCATGGCAGGAGAGAGAAAAACAGCAAAATCTGCAATTAAATGTTATTTTCTTCTACATTTTAATTGCTATTCTAACTGTTTATGTCTGCTTTCAATGAATGCACTTTGCTTTAAACTTAGTGTGCGATTACAATCTCCATTTAGAATATTAAATAATTATCTAAAACCGTCCTTATTTAGTCAACTCCTCTCCCACACATTTCTTCTGCTGTTTCACTTCCTGTGTTTTCTATGAAGCACCACGACCCCAAAGACCAGCATCAGTGTTTGGTGTCACGTTTCACGCGTTGCCGTAGGAACAGTCCAGCCGAACCCCATTAACTTTGTCTCAAGGTCGACCTGCAGCTCAGCATTCATCCTCCTCCAGCGGGGAGGAAGTCCCCGTCATTCATCAGCGAGCGGCGGGAGGAATCCTGGTTCAGTGTTTCAGACCCCGTGACGGGCTCCGGAATTAGAGCTCACGGCGGGCGTCCTGTCTGAAGGGTGGAGGATGCATAATGCATCACCTGTGCAGCGTTCATGGCCCAAATTCAGAGACTCCTGGTCGATCGGTGTTTCTATCAAAGATGCTGAAGATGAGCCGAGAGTCTAGATCATATAACGTTTCATTTCAGTCCTTTAGAGCAACAGGAAGCGGTTCAATGGAGGATCTAATCCCACTTAAGATGGGAGATCATTCTGGATGTTAAGCCCGAGAAAACAATTATTCACCAAGAACTGGATTTTAATAAAACATTTAATTATAATACTCTCATGCATGTTTAACACACAAAAGCTTTTTTTGGTGTGTGTGTGTGTGTGTGTGTGTTTACTCTCATAACATAAAATGAGAAAGATGCATATTTGTCTCCATGGCGCCTTCCTCTGAAGCTGATCAGGACTAATACATAACAGAGTGAGTGCCCATTCTGAGGCGAGGAGCTAAAGTTAGCTTGTTAGTAGCAAAATGCTAAACGCTTAGTTTTGTTACCGGCACACAGTCTCTTATAAAAAATAAGCTTTCAAAGTAACAAAAGCACTCGGTGAAGCTGTACGTGCGTGAGTCAGGTAAGAAAAGTTAAAATACGTCAACGTGGACTTGGTGTCACGCGTGACACGGACAGCGGTCTCCTGGGTGAAAGTCCTGTGTATGTCAGACGCTGAAAGGTTCCACGGTGTGTCGGTATCAGACTCCGAGGGGAATCTACCAAGCGCCAGTATTTGACGAGTTGGGAGAGAGAACGGGTTGCACGATACGTTTTTATTAAATACTAAGAAAAGGAAAATTAAAAAAGGGATTTTCAAAATACTTCTAAGACCCAACGGGTACTTTGCTTCTGGAGGGTTGTCAGTCAAGAATAACTGCATTTCCCAGCATGCTTAGGAACTCTGTGTATCCCTCTTTAAAGGACCTGCATGTCCCCCATTGTCCTCACTGCATTCTGAACTCTAAACTCACGTGTGGTGGCGCTTCCTCTCAGGGCCGAGCTGGCCGAGGTGCGGTA